>NC_090183.1:24881841-25181841 GCF_024679245.1 Pseudorasbora parva
GAAAAGAGATTTTTTAAAACATCAGGGAGCTTTCAATTACCACCCCTCCCTCCCCTTAACTTTAGAGGCTTCAGTAGTTATTCAAACTTAATTGAACAAGACTAGAGTTTTTCCAGTGGTCTTTTCCTCAGTCTAATCTACTCTGAATAACTCTGGTTCAGAACTTTTATGTTATTATTTATTCATAGCAAAAATTCAAAACAGTGACAATAACAGTATTGTAATTAATGATAAACAGCTGTGTGGAGGTGAGATGACGCGTTTACGTGTTGACGACGAGATACCTGTTTACTTCCGTTGGTGAAACTCTTCTGACAACACACTTTAACAGACACTTTAACAGCAGGTGAAAAACTCTCACAATCAAGGAATCATGCAGAGGAAAACAATAGACAGTAAAAACAAAAGAGAGTTGGAAAAAAAAAGTGAATACTTACACTTAATAGAGACAATTTAGAGTTGTGTTAGAAAGTGAATATTCAAATTTAACCTAGAGACAATTTAGAATTATGTTAATCCATTCCCATCCAAAGTTTTAGTTTAATAATGCTTAGTCATTCTGTATGGATAGATAGATAGATAGATAGATAGATAGATAGATAGATAGATAGATAGATAGATAGATAGATAGATAGATAGATAGATAGATAGATAGATAGATAGATAGATAGATAGATAGATAGATAGATAGATAGATAGATAGATAGATAGATAGATAGATAGATAGATAGATAGATAGATAGGTAGATAGATAGGTAGATAGATAGATAGTGTTGGCTCAAGAATGTGTTTGCAAACACAACTGCAATTAAAACAGATGAGATTGACGGCATAAAATCTTCCTCCAGTCTACTCCTCAATTTAGGCCAGTGAGTGTTCAACAAAACAATGAAAACTATCAAAAATCCGCTCATTATAAAACCCTACTTTAAGCAAATCAAAATCAGCATCAAATCAGCTGGCAATAAGTTGACAACGCAGGAAAGCCATGTTTATGTGACATTTTGAAATGATCAGGTTTGCTCCAGTCTTGACGTCAAAACATCTTGACTGATCCAAAATATCGGTGGGAAACTGTCAGGAGTGATATTGTGCTATCTTACCCTCATCTCTGCAGTTCCTGCAGGTGCAGCGTGATTTTTAAGCATCCAGCTTCTCATTCAGCTCTATGAGATGAGGACACATTTGTACATACATGGAGCAAGTTGAAGGGTACAATTGTTTTTTTTTTTTAACCTACTCCCCATCAAAACACCCACTCTTGCTGGATTTGCACCGACAACAAGGACTGATGGGAGCAATTGTTTTTGTAATAATTCACAGATTTAGGAACGATTGCTAATTCCTACATCCAATGTATTGTGGCATGTTCCTGTTACGGCCAGATACACAGATTAGGCTTTATTCATTAAACACAGGCAGAATAAAGATACGAGTAAACTGTTTGTAAATACATTCCCATGTACATTTTCCCATTGAATAATTTGATGTGCGACTCAAACAGAAATTAATTTTGTTTAATAGAAAATGTCCACTGAGTGCCCTTGTTCAAGTACATGCTGAAAACGATTAAAAATAAAAGAATGATAATAATAATAAACAAGGATTTTTTTACATGCATCAATAATACACGAAAAAGCCTTTGTGTGTTCTCCATTTGTTTTCATTAGTTTTGTATCTCAAGTCTCTGTTGATCGGATTCATGTTTCAAAACTGCTTGTTTTCAAATATAATATATAAATACATTTGACCTGACTTAAAATCTATTTATTTTTCTTCTTTCAGTTGTATTGAAAACCAGTTGAGAGTGCAGGTTTGCAATGTTAATACAGGTAAACAAAGGATCTGCTTAACAGGACTATTCCCTCCAGAATGATGTTTCATGTGTATTACAAGTTTCGGCTTGTTTCTGCAACACACACTGGCAGCACTGTTTGTTTCATTTTGCATTTTTAGGTGATGATGCCACAAATGTACCTGCAAGACTTCTGTAAAAGCAGTTGCTGTTGTAGTGCGGCAGAGGAAGGAAAATAAAAGATATTCTCACCATGCTCCTGTCACATGCTCACTGACAGCAATTTTGATGCAGCAACAATAGCTTCTGATTCCTTTAACAGCTGCTAATGTAGTTTCCTTTTATTCAGTGATCCAAGAGCAAGGCGTCAAATAAAACCCTGCTTTTTCCTTTCTTTAGAATGTGTGTGTGTGTGTGTGTGTGTGTGTGTGTGTGTGTGTGTGTGTGTGTGTGTGTGTGTGTGTGTGTGTGTGTGTGTGTGTGTGTGTGTGTGTGTGTGTGTGTGTGTGTGTGTGTGTGTGTGTGTGTGTGTGTGTGTAATTTTTTATTTTTTTTAAATCACTTCTGCAACCATAGTCCTTTACATCTCCCAGGGCGAGGGGGTGACGTTGAGGAGGGTGTCGAGCAAAGAAATGCTCACATAATCTCTCTCTCTCTCTCTCTCTCTCTCTCTCTCTCTCTCTCTCTCTCTCTCTCTCTCTCTCTCTCTCTCTCTCTCTCTCTCTCTCTCTCTCTCTCTCTCTCTCTCTCTCTCTCTCTCTCTCTCTTTTACTGCAACAAAAGTTTATTTAACCTGAGGTTTATACACCTCGGATCCCTGGCCTCCTTCCAGGGTCCCATTATGAGAGTGGCCGCTACCTAATCAACAGAAGCACCTCTTCATCAATACATTATTAACAAGCCTGCTAGAATGCAACGGCCCTCCTCTGGGAATAGAGCTAACAAGAGACAGCCAGAATGCAGCGAGTAAGGGAGATATAACAGTATACACAGACAAGAGGTGATCTGCATGTTTGTACCAGAAATAAAGAAAGAGTGTGATGAACCTGAAGAGTGTGATTTACCTGAAGTGCTGAGCAGCTATCCTCCTTAAAATGATCTAATGAATGATTGCTTAAAAATGTATCAATATAGAAAATTGAGACATTGAATAAAACATATATTTGGTTACACGGTGACATTGCTACACTATAATAACACAAATAAGTACTGAGTAATATTAATTAACTACATTTACTGTTAGGATGGGGATAGGTTAGGGCTGGGTTTAGGGATGGTTACTGGTAATTATGCAAAAATGACCTTTGTTACTATATTACATGTATAATGTATAACTATGTCATCAAATATGTTACCAAATATTTTATATAAAATGTCAATGTTATAAACTTATGTCCATATATTTTATTGAATAAATTATCAGTATCAATACTACAGTATGACTATTACAATTACAGTATTCCAATTACCTTAAAACATTTTACAAAAAAATAAGCAAATTTACTTGAAACAGAGTATCCCCAAGAAAAGATTACATGACAAATTATAATGAAATTTAACAATAATTATGTGTAGCCTGTTCTTGGAAACCTGTTAAATTTACTAGCAATTTGTGAATGAGAAATGCTCCCTAAAATTTTCGAAGTAAATAACTAAAAATACATTAAAATAAAAAATGTATACATAACTGGAAAACAACATCTATTATCTATAATAAACATTTAATGTATTAATTAATAATTTTCCTGCTAATATTATGAAGAATGTGATTAATAAAATAAAATAAAAAACATATTAAAGCAGTTTGGGATAAATCTGATTCTTAAAAAAAAAAGAGAAAAAAAAAACATAATAAATTTTTTTTAAAGTAATGATTAAGGTGTGTACACTTGCAAGTATACATGAATTGAAAAAATAAATAAATAATTGAAGGTGACATTTAAAAAAAAAAAATCTGGTACAAGGGACTATGAGTCTGTATAACCAATGGCATAAGGGAAACCTGTTGAAAAGAATCGTTTTTTTTATAATTATTATTATTATTATTATGTTTAGTTGTTGCAACACTAGTTACACAACCTTTAAACATAATTAAGATGTTATAAAATAAATATTATACAAAAAGCAAGAGATGCATTTTTATCAGAGTCTAATTTTTCTTCATCTTAAAATGGACTAATTAATTGTGATGTTAATATTAGTCTTCTTAGAACTCCATTGAACACAGCAGATGAAAATAATGCTTATGATGCTTGTAAAAATGGCTTATAATTATAATTAGAAGATTATCTATTTGGATGACACATGTAATTTAGGTTGTATTCCATTTACACTTTAAAATCAACCGTTGAGACCATACAATTACTTTTTTTCTATATCTGAAAAGTCTCCAGCCTCCTAACCCCCCCCCCCCCCCCCCCCCCAAGCTCTTTGCTGCATTTCCATTTACGATGAATCTTATTTTGACTCTGCCTCTGCTGACCTCCATTTTAGCCATCAGACTTGCCTAACCCCCTGCTCCGTGCCTTGCATTCATATGCTTTTCTTCGTACCTCACACATCTAATTGACTTCATGTCTGATCATGTAAAGGATGCTGTTCTCCACCTGCTCCACACACTAACACTGAATCCTCTAGTGCTCTCACTCCATTAACGAAGAACAGCACCAAAGTTCTGCTCCCTGCTATCAAACCAGCGACTGCTAAAATCTCATTTTCAACTCAATTTAACCTGCTACCCCTCAAGGGTGGTGCGATTATAGCAAACCTGCTCTGTCAAACATAAATTAGGACAAAAACTACCTATAATGCTAAAGGTTACCTAATGATAGACACAATGCGTTTCACAATGCCAGACCATGTCTGAGCTGTGCTTGTGTTTTCCTACCAATATAAGTTGAATGTAGGCTAGTACATCCTCTCTTTTTCTCTGGGTTTATGCAGCACTTGTAAATTAGTATAGTTTACCTCTGCTGTTATGAGCTGTTCTCATTATTATCATATTTAATTATAAATAAAAAAATGTACACAACCCTGTCCTAGTCATTGCAAATCTGTGTTTATGACAAGATAACAATCAAGATGACAATGACATTGTAAGGGGGGTCAAAAACATTATCGTAATGTGCATAATGATAACACGTTTTTTTGTTGACGTAAAGCCAAAATTATTCAAATAATATCTGGGAAATATTTACTTTGTATTATATTTTATCTGCCAAGTATTACAATATAAGATAACTTATTTTATTTAACACATTTCATAATAAATATAAATAAATATAAATTAAATTAAATTAAATATATTTTATTAATATAAATATAACAATTTATAACAGAATAATTGTATTTTATTTTACTTTATTTTTATCCAAATATATGTCTATTCTTACTCTTCAACCCAATTCTGCTTCTCTATTTGTGATCAGGCCATTTAAGCCATTACACTTTTCAGTGATCCAGTAATCGAAGTCATTTAACAGTCCAAAACAGTGCTAATGTAAAGAAAGCCAGGCTAATTACATCACACATATCATAGAAAATAAAGACTCACATAATGTTTTTAGTTACTTGTTCATAGTGTGCTTTGCTTTAAAACATGAGTCCTTGCCATATTCTGCACTGTAAAAAATTGTGTTTGTTTTTTGTTGGTTTAACTTAAAAAAGTAAGTAACCTGGTTGCCTTAAAATTGTGAGTTTATTGAAATTAAAACTTTGAGTTGATACAATGAAGGAAATTTGTTTAATAAATAGAAACTCAAAATATTATTGTATCTGAATCACATAAGAAATTTGATAAATCATGAAAATAGCACTATTTGGCATGTTTCACTGCATCATCAGAAATAATACACGCACAATTACCCTACAATTAATTTTGTAAACCCTTCCCCTAAAAACTATTCCTGAGATAATTCTAAAGTATGTTCATTCTAAATGTCCCCTACTTCATAATAATATTTCTTTTTGTTCTTTAAAAATCAATGCCATGGATTGCCATTATAAATAAAAGACAATTACTTTATATTTCTTGTATATTTTCATTACACAACAAAGGTTGCTTTTACAAGTTTGCACCACTTTAAGTGCATTTCAGGCCTTGTTTACACCTGGTATTGAGATGCAGTTTGGTCGGATCACATGTAGACGATGCTAAAGACTGGTGTAAAACGTTTTGAGTTTGTCCACTTTCGACTACTTTCAGAGGTAGAGGAAAACGCATTAGACCGGACTGCTTTTGTAGTGTACCGAAAGCTTTCAAACTGTCAAAAAACACTGCCAACTCTCCACCTACTAGCCAGATGGGATTTCAACTTTGTCGACTGAAGAACCAAGTTTGGTTTGAAGACGAAAAACATACCAAGCACAATGTTCTCGCACCACATTCATATGTAAATTGTTTATTTTGTCCATTAGATCAAAAGATCTGAAAAACCCATACATTTACCCGTCATAGACCCTCCCCTCAAAGAAATCAGTACAGAAGACATTGAAGAGACGGATTAAAATACCAGGTGTAAATGGGTATGTGTCTCCCTAGTCCACTTGTGATCAGATCGACTAAAACACATTTTAATACCAGGTGAAAACCGGGCATTAGCGTTACTGCTGAAGTCTGATTAGTACAGCCAGGCTTCATGTTTCCACCAGCATACTTATAACATCTAGATACAGTGGGTACGGAAAGTATTCAGACCCCGTTATATTTTTCACTCTTTGTTATATTGCAACCAAAAAAGAAAAACTGAAATATCACATGGTCCTAAGTATTCAGACCATTTGCTCAGTATTTAGTAGAAGCACCCTTTTTATCCAATACAGCTGTCACAGGCCGGAGCGGACCGCCACTTAGCGCGAGTCCCGCTCCTCCCCTAGTTTCCACCCCGAGGAGGTCCCAGAAACACCCCAATGACTAGACGGACGAGGAACAGGGTAAGTTAAGAACCAATATTTATTAACTTTAAAAGAGATTTATGAAGAGGGGAAGGGGGAGGGGATACAAAAAAAAAGGGGAACACCAGTCCTCCAGGACTGGGGCCTTGGTTTCTCGAGTCGCTCCTGGTTTTCGACCGATCTTCCCAGCTCTCTCTCTCTCGTCGTCATTCACGCCTAGGTTTACAGGTGAGTGTACAGGCGGTACACTTGGCTCTTAGCTTTGGGCATGCAGGTGAGTATACAGGACCATACACTGGGCTCTTAGCTTTGGACGTGCAGGTGAGTATACAGGACAGTACACTGGGCTCTTAGCTCTGGGCATACAGGTGAGTATACAGGCGGTACACTGGGCTCTTAGCTCTGGGCATACAGGTGAGTATACAGGCGGTACACTGGGCTCTTAGCTGTGGGCATACAGGTGAGTATACAGGACCATACACTGGGCTCTTAGCTTTGGACGTGCAGGTGAGTATACAGGACAGTACACTGGGCTCTTAGCTCTGGGCATACAGGTGAGTATACAGGCGGTACACTGGGCTCTTAGCTCTGGGCATACAGGTGAGTATACAGGCGGTACACTGGGCTCTTAGCTCTGGGCATACAGGTGAGTATACAGGCGGTACACTGGGCTCTTAGCTCTGGGCATACAGGTGAGTATACAGGCGGTACACTGGGCTCTTAGCTTTGGGCATACAGGTGAGTATACAGGCGGTACACTGGGCTCGTAGCTTTGGGCATACAGGTGAGTATACAGGCGGTACACTGGGCTCTTAGCTCTGGGCATACAGGTGAGTATACAGGCGGTACACTGGGCTCTTAGCTTTGGGGCATACAGGTGAGTATACAGGCGGTACACTGGGCTCTTAGCTTTGGGCATACAGGTGAGTATACAGGCGGTACGCTGGGCTCTTAGCTTTGGGCATACAGGTGAGTATACAGGCGGTACACTGGGCTCTTTGTTTCGACTCACAGATCCGTAGTCAGGCAGAAGTCGGCTTTAGTGCTTCCTCTGATACAGGGCTTTCTCTTCGACCTAGGGAGGGATCGCTGACAACGTTTGATAATTCTTCGGTGGACACACATCAAAGGAAAGACTCACCCACTGCACTCCACACACACTCACGGTGAATTAGGGTCAGGATCACCACATTGGGCCGGGAGACAAGTCCTGGGTAGTAGAAAGGATCAGTGCAAAAGATGTCCATATAAAAACGTCAAGACCACGATCTTTCCACACGCTCCTTCCTCTTTTCAATACATTCCCAATGCCTTCTTAATGTAAACAATTTCTCCAAGGCAGTAACAATACATATCAACACAGTGGTTTCAACCATGAATGCTTCCAACACTTAGCTCATGTTTTCTTCAGCCCAATACTTCAGTCTCGCTTCGCCCGGTCTGTATCATCCGCCTCGGGGCGTCCCTCTGATCCACCGGTCGCTCCGTCTCACCCACCGCGATCGCCCAAATCAACTGCGCTCACCCTGCAGCGTTGGCCCGAATCAACTTCACCCCCCCCGCCCCCGTTTGCCGGGATCACTCCACCCTTTACAGGGGTCAACTCTCTCCTTGCCCGAATCAACTCTCCCCTCCTGTTCTCCCAGTACCTTCTTTATATGCCTCCTTTTGCCCTAATTTGTCCAACCATCGATCGCCACATCCATGCACACAGCTGTTCCCAATAACACGCTCTTTTCGTTGCCCGGAGTTACCGGAACTGATCGTGTGTTCCATGTGCAATGGTCCGGGCGGACCATTTCCGCCATTTTAAGTTCCGCCCTTTAAGGTCACTCTGTGACATCCTCCCCCGCCAAACCGTTCTAGTCCCTAGAACGGGAATCACCCGCCTAGTCGCCATATCGTACAGGGGGTCGCCCTCGGTTCTCCCGTTGGGACCGTCGAGGTGGCGAGACTGGGTCCACCCTCGCGGCCACAGTCTCAGGGTCCCTTGGCACCACGGCCCAGCCCCCAATCCACGGGGCTGCAGGCACAGGCTCCCTTGGGGCCTCTTCCACGGGTCTGGGATAATTTGGACAGGGACGAATCATGTTTCGATGGACCACTCGGTCCGGCCCAGCCTTTCCTTCTGGCCGGATCGTATATACCGGTTGTCCCGGCCGCTGCTGGCCCTGGATCACATACGGGATAGCTTCCCACCGATCGCTCAACTTTCCTTTCCCTTGCCGCCGGTTGTCTCGGACCAACACTCGTTCTCCTGGAAGCAGGGGGGCCTCTCGGGCCGTTCGATCATACAACCTCTTATTTTTCTCTGCAGCACCCTGTATTCGCTTGGTAACTTGTTCATAGGCGAAGTGGAGGCGTTGATGGTGGCGCCCCACCCACTCCGTCAGACTCACATCCTCCCCAGCCGCGGGTGTCCCCAACATCAAGTCCGTTGGTAACCGCACATGCCTGCCAAACATCAGGTAAGTCGGGGCATACCCCGTAGTGCTGTGTACACTATTATTATACGCCTGGACTAAGGTTGGTAAAGCACTCACCCAGTCACTCTGATGCTCTTGGTCCAGCGTGCCCATTAAGCCCAGCAAGGTCTGATTGAGTCGTTCACACCCACCGTTCCCCTGGGGATGATAGGACGTGGTGTGAGTTTTCGTGCACCCATATAATTGGCATAGTTCCTTGATCACTCGGGACTCGAAATTTGGCCCTTGATCAGAATGCAGAAACTCAGGGCACCCAAACGGCTGAAAGACGGCTCTCCATAAGGCAGTGGCAGTGGTGTTGGCAGTCTGGTCCAGAGTTGGAACGGCCCAGGCGTACTTGGTGAATAGATCAGTAATTACGAGGATATTCTGATAACGATCCGTTGGTCTACCAAACGTCAGAAAGTCCATGGCCACAATGTGAAGGGGGGCTTTTGCCTTTATCGGGACCATCGGGGCTCTGAGCTCCTTCCTAGATTTAAACAAGGTACAACGAGGACATGCCTGGATGAAGGTACTTACGGATGCTTCCAGCCCTGGCCAATAGAAGTGCCTGCGCAATAGGGATACCGTCTTCTCTTGCCCTTGATGTCCCAACTGGGCATGATATGCCATCAGCAACGCTTGTACCTGGCCCTCCGGTACCACAATCTGGCAGATCTCCTCTCCCAGTCCCGAGTCTCTGATGGTCCTACACATCACCCCATCTCTCAATCGGAGCTTAGTCCACTGTCCCAGTAATTTTCGCCCCACCCCCACTTGAACCTGTCTTTCCGCCTGTGTTGGTCCTCGGCCCTGTTCCAGCCATCGGCTCAGCGTTCTCAACCCGCTGTCTTCTTGCTGCCGCTCTCTCCAGCGGCGAGGGTCCCAACCCCAGCTTATCGGCACCGCCTCTCGTTGGCCTCCCGGCGTGGTGTCTCCATACCGTTCGGTCAGAAAGTTAAACACAGACTGTGCGGTGGCCCGGACGGCTTCTGGGGCGGCCTGGACTTCTCGTCGGGCTTCCCCCTCTAGGGAGTTCAACACAAACTGTTGATATTGGGACGCACTTAACCCTTGGATTCCGGCCAGATACTCTATCTGGGCTTTCCACTCAGAAAATCTCACCTCTGACTCTGCTCCGCCATACTTCTGGATCCAGGGGGTGCCCATGAACACGGGCATGACTCGGGGTGGGGCCTCAGGTACCTCGTCGTCGGCCATTGGGGAATTTCGGTCGCTCAACTCGAGGTGGAACCCTGCCGACTACGCCAAAATCTGTCACAGGCCGGAGCGGACCGCCACTTAGCGCGAGTCCCGCTCCTCCCCTAGTTTCCACCCCGAGGAGGTCCCAGAAACACCCCAATGACCAGACGGACGAGGAACAGGGTAAGTTAAGAACCAATATTTATTAACTTTAAAAGAGATTTATGAAGAGGGGAAGGGGGAGGGGATACTAAAAAAAAGGGGAACACCAGTCCTCCAGGACTGGGGCCTTGGTTTCTCGAGTCGCTCCTGGTTTTCGACCGATCTTCCCAGCTCTCTCTCTCTCGTCGTCGTTCACGCCTAGGTTTACAGGTGAGTGTACAGGCGGTACACTGGGCTCTTAGCTTTGGGCATGCAGGTGAGTATACAGGACCATACACTGGGCTCTTAGCTTTGGACGTGCAGGTGAGTATACAGGACAGTACACTGGGCTCTTAGCTCTGGGCATACAGGTGAGTATACAGGCGGTACACTGGGCTCTTAGCTCTGGGCATACAGGTGAGTATACAGGCGGTACACTGGGCTCTTAGCTGTGGGCATACAGGTGAGTATACAGGACCATACACTGGGCTCTTAGCTTTGGACGTGCAGGTGAGTATACAGGACAGTACACTGGGCTCTTAGCTCTGGGCATACAGGTGAGTATACAGGCGGTACACTGGGCTCTTAGCTCTGGGCATACAGGTGAGTATACAGGCGGTACACTGGGCTCTTAGCTCTGGGCATACAGGTGAGTATACAGGCGGTACACTGGGCTCTTAGCTTTGGGCATACAGGTGAGTGTACAGGCAGTACACTGGGCTCGTAGCTTTGGGCATACAGGTGAGTATACAGGCGGTACACTGGGCTCTTAGCTCTGGGCATACAGGTGAGTATACAGGCGGTACACTGGGCTCTTAGCTTTGGGGCATACAGGTGAGTATACAGGCGGTACACTGGGCTCTTAGCTTTGGGCATACAGGTGAGTATACAGGCGGTACGCTGGGCTCTTAGCTTTGGGCATACAGGTGAGTATACAGGCGGTACACTGGGCTCTTTGTTTCGACTCACAGATCCGTAGTCAGGCAGAAGTCGGCTTTAGTGCTTCCTCTGATACAGGGCTTTCTCTTCGACCTAGGGAGGGATCGCTGACAACGTTTGATAATTCTTCGGTGGACACACATCAAAGGAAAGACTCACCCACTGCACTCCACACACACTCACGGTGAATTAGGGTCAGGATCACCACATTGGGCCGGGAGACAAGTCCTGGGTAGTAGAAAGGATCAGTGCAAAAGATGTCCATATAAAAACGTCAAGACCACGATCTTTCCACACGCTCCTTCCTCTTTTCAATACATTCCCAATGCCTTCTTAATGTAAACAATTTCTCCAAGGCAGTAACAATACATATCAACACAGTGGTTTCAACCATGAATGCTTCCAACACTTAGCTCATGTTTTCTTCAGCCCAATACTTCAGTCTCGCTTCGCCCGGTCTGTATCATCCGCCTCGGGGCGTCCCTCTGATCCACCGGTCGCTCCGTCTCACCCACCGCGATCGCCCAAATCAACTGCGCTCACCCTGCAGCGTTGGCCCGAATCAACTTCACCCCCCCCCCCCCCCCCCCCCCGCCCCCGTTTGCCGGGATCACTCCACCCTTTACAGGGGTCAACTCTCTCCTTGCCCGAATCAACTCTCCCCTCCTGTTCTCCCAGTACCTTCTTTATATGCCTCCTTTTGCCCTAATTTGTCCAACCATCGATCGCCACATCCATGCACACAGCTGTTCCCAATAACACGCTCTTTTCGTTGCCCGGAGTTACCGGAACTGATCGTGTGTTCCATGTGCAATGGTCCGGGCGGACCATTTCCGCCATTTTAAGTTCCGCCCTTTAAGGTCACTCTGTGACACAGCCATGAGTCTTTTTGGGAAATATGCAACAAGTTTTTCACATTTGGGGATCCTCTGCCATTCCTCCTTGCAGATCCTCCAGTTCTGTCAGGTTTGATGGTAAACGTTGGTGGACAGTCATTTTCAGGTCTATCCAGAGATGCTCAATTGGGTTTATGTCAGGGCTCTGTCTGGGCCATTCAAGAACAGTCATGGAGTTGTTGTGAAGCCACTCCTTCGTTATTTTAGCTGTGTGCTTAGGGTCATTGTCTTGTTGGAAGATGAACCTTTGGCCTAGTCTGAGGTCTTGAGCACTCTGGAGAAGGTTTTCTTCCAGCATATCCCTGTATTTGACTGCATTCATCTTTCCCTCGATTGCAACCAGTCTTCCTGTCCCTGCAGGTGAAAAACACCCCACAGCATGATGCTGCCACCACCATGCTTCACTGTTGGGACTGTATTGGACAGGCGATGAGCAGTGCCTGGTTTTCTCCACACATACCGCTTAGAATTAAAGCCAAAAAGTTATATCCTAGGCTCATCAGACCAGAGAATCGTATTTCTCACCATCTTGGAGTCCTTCAGGTGATTTTTTAGCAAACTTCATGCAGGCTTTCATGTGTCTTGCACTGAGGAGAGGCTTCCATCGGGCCACTCCGCCATAAAGCCCCGACTAGTGGAGGGCTGCAATAATGGTTGACTTTCTCCCATCCTCCGACTGTATCACTGGACAACCTGATCTCACAGAATTCTATGAAATGAACACAGACCCTTAACTCAAAATCCATGTTAGTTTCACTGAATCTGCAAAAATTCTGTGATGGGTCCACGTAAGTGATGCAATGACAGGCAGCACCCTGAATTTATTTATTTTTTTTATTTTTTATTTTTTTGCTTTTGGCAAAAGGCTGCAATATAAAAGAGTGAAAAATGTAAGGGGGTCTCAATACTTTCTGTACCCACTGTATATTCACTGGCACTGGTTGCTGGGTGTTTACAATAAAACTTGTTCTTTATCTCCATTGATATATGTCATTCACATAGCATACAGGTTGATCTTATCCCTGTGGTTCTTGCTTTAAGCTCGCCTTAAGCAAATGTATAGATCACCCTCAGAGTCACTCAATGTAATGATGTCTCATACCTGACAGCCCTGACAGGCCTGTCTGTGGATCTGTCTCTCAGTATGGGATTACCGCTATGGGCGCGTCTGTAACCAGATTTAACCTACACATCAATAACTTACTCTGGGCCACTATAACACACATGAGTTGTCTGTTCTTCTTATAGTAAATTAATAATTTATACTCAGGAATAATTTAGAGAGGTGATGTATCCTAACATTTTTTAACAAACCAGAGCTGGCTATGTTGTGCATGTCTGCATGAGAGATCACTAGTGGATGCTCAAATCGGAGGGTCTCAGCAGGTCTTTGGGCCTCTTCATTCTCACCTCATTCACAGCTCATTCACGCTTGGCGAAGCGTCTGCTTCCCATTAACACTGGGTCATACTCTCCCTCCACACTCCCCGTCTCACACTGACGTCCTCAATCTGCATGCAGGACAGCAGCCTAAGCCGGGACAAGGCACCCCACAAACAGCACTTACTGTTCTCACTACCATTAATAGCAAATCATCTCTACAATAGACATTTATCTGTAGTAGGATATCCTATTTTTAAATAGCATTTTGTCATTGTTGATTAAGGAATTGTTAATTTTACAGAGACTGTCAGGGAGGATTTAAATTAGTATATTATCAATTTGTACAGCAATCCTTGAATTAAGGCAATGGTCTCAAACTCAGCTCCTGGAGGGCCACTGTCCTATAGAGTTTATCTACAACCAGTGGTACGTTTTCCTGAAAGCATCGTTAGGCAACAATGGTCACAAGTTCCCTAGTTATCAGTGTAGTTAAACGACTTTCTTGTTTGCATGACATGGATGTGGATCTTGAGCAAAAAGAGTAAGTTGACGTAAAATATAATCTATATCTTATATTTCCAATATATACATGTTATTTACGTCTTTTAGTTTGTCAAGAGATTTAAAGCTCTGTTTTTGAAAAGCGTACGAAAGAATGAGCCTATGATTGAATCTGGAAATCAAGCAAACTAACTGAGTAAAATGAAAATTGGTACTCAGATGTCATGTTCAGACTAATTACCAGGATAAGTAACTATTGTGTTACACTTTTATGAAATGTTCAAATATGTAAAATAACTTAGATGCCCCCAATATTAAATGTTAAATGAATGAAATGCACACTAAATAGAATAAATTATTATTATTATAAAACATTGTATACTAATCTACACTATTTTAATGTTGCTGTGGGACAATGTGAGAGACACGTCTATCAAATTCAATACATTATGGTAAATATCAGTAATATAGTGGAACAATAAAACAAAATAGATTGTTTAGAATTGTAATATTTGTTGCACGGACCCCCACTGGCCATCAAATAATCTAAAAATAAATTATGCTCCTTAAGAAAAGTCTACCAAAAATAGAAAATAATAATAATAAAAAATATAGGCCTTTTAGCCTAACTTACAGAGCCTAGACTCTTTGTAGTGCACATTACAATTATAAAACTGTCACACAACTTCACAACTGGTAGACATAGCCTACTGTAGCCTGCTTGAAGTATTTTCTTCCTCACAAAAGTAAACAGTTTAACAAGAAGTGTTCTCAAGTCTTGTTCGTATGGCAGGCTTACCCACTCTCTCTCTCTCTCTCTCTCTCTCTCTCTCTCTCTCTCTCTCTCTCTCTCTCTCTCTCTCTCTCTCTCTCTCTCTCTCTCTCTCTCTCTCTCTCTCTCTCTCTCTCTCTCTCGCGGGGATTTTCGTTATGATTGCCCAGAAAGAATCTGATTCAACTGCCGACAATGGCAGCATATCCTCAACTATATATCTATATATTATTTTGTTAAATTCTGTCTGGGCGATAAGAGTTAGCGGTGGAGAAAACCCTGGTTTTGGTTGCTTTCATGTCGTGGCTCTGTCTCCTCCTTTGGTAGCGGAGCTCACGTTATCTTCTGCGTTCACCGACATGGAGAGACTCTTCCTGGGCATAAGTTGCACGTTACATAAACATTATTACCTTTCACCTCAACGAGGTGCGAGGTTTGCGAAAGCTACCATTGAAGTCAATGAACATGCCATGCCATCGCTCTGACTCCTGGTCACTGGTTGCATGAACGCACTCACACACACACACACACAGCTGCTGGTCCGCTGACAGAGAGCACGCCTGTTTAGAAAACCGCTTCAGTGAGCTCAATTATAGTAACGCGACATTTTATTCTCAGTAACGGTACTGCCGTTGTAACGGGGGAAACAGTAACTTGTTCGATTACACGTTACTGAAAAAATGTACGCCGTTTATTTATAATGTCGTTATTCCCATCACTCGTCATTAATAACTCACACTAATGTTGTTCCACACCCGTAAGACCTCCGTTCATCTTCGGAACACAGTTTAAGATATTTTATATTAGCCCGAGAGCGTATGCAAGTGTATGCACACTATACTGTCCATGTCCAGAAAGGGAATAAAAACATCATCAAAGTAGTCCATATGTGACATCAGTTAGTTAGTTAGAATATCTTGAAGCATCGAAAATATATTTTGGTCAAAAAATCACATAAATGACATAATTAATGACATAATTTTCATTTTGGGTGAACTAACCCTTTAACCAGCTAGTTGATTTCTTCAACAATTCATCATACTTTGGTAGTAGTGAGTTACGTTGTTTTACGGGAAACAAACTCCTACCTGGAAGTGTCTAGTAATGCTGGAGACTTTGATTAGCAGGGTCAGGTGTGTTTAATTAGGGTTGGAGCTAAACTAAATGTTGAGACCATTGAATAGTTATTTGTGTAGGAAAATTTCCAACGTTTTTAGAATTGGGAAAAAAATGTGCCTGTGTACATTTTTGCAAAATGATATTGCATTGCTTGTTCTGTAGCTCCTTTCATGGCACTTTTAAGGTTAAATGTCCAGTGCCAGGCACTAAATAACCTTCAATTTTACTGTGGCAGTGTTTTTATTACATTGTGTGTGGTTAGATGTAACACAAATGGTTTAGACTTTCCACACATGCCAGGATGACGAAACTTAGTGTATATATTAGTTGCCATATTAATAAGTTAAAGAGAAAAAATTGCGTCAAAATTAAAAAAATATTTGGTAGATCACTGAAAATATATTTAACCATAGCAAAAGTAAATTTCTTATTTATGTTAATTTTTCATCTCTGTTTTTTGTGTTTATTTTAATTAAGACATATCTGATATTGTAATCTTTTATCTGTTATTTAAGAGTTCAGATGGTTCTTTAATGCTGATCTAACCAGCAGAAGACACGAGCCGGGGTTTAAATCCCAGTTGAGCAGGTGGGGTGCGTTGTAACACTGAATTACATTGTGTACCTATTAGAAATATGTTATTGTATTATATGCTTTTATTAATTATATTGAGAAATCATGGGAAAAATGTGAATAAAGACAGAGTCAATGTTTAGAAATGCTTAATTATTATTATTTTTAACAATGCTGTATAATTGTGTTTTGATATGTGTTTGTTGTCAAACGTGTTTGTTGTATTTTTTAATGATTAAAAAATTGCATGATTTTTATTCAAAAAAGTTAATAATTGTATTTCATTGACAAAATATTTTAGTTTGTCTTGGATATTTTTTGATCATAACAGGCGAATATCTTTGATCGTAACAGAGAGGGTGAATGGGTGAATATGAGGCAAAAATGTAAAGCACTTTGGATGCCAATATGGTGTGTTGAAAGCGCGTTATAAATGCAGTCCATTTACCATAATTACTAATTTTAAGTATCTGAACACTGTAGTGTACATGGAAACCTACTTTACTCTTACACATCTTTAGTACAGCATCTCCAGATCAAAGCACAGGTGAAGAAGAAGCAGAAAAGGTGATAGAAGATTGCGGACACAAATGAAAAATAACATTGATCAAACATTAAACAGCATATAACAGGAGAAACCAATAGCAAAGAATGACGGTATATTCAGCACACACAAGTCTGCAACAATACTCTTGAAAAGTCCTAGGACCGTAGAAAGTCACTCGCAAACGAGGCAGGAAACAGCAGGCAGAGCAGACATGAATACAGAGATCAACTACCGCAGCCGCGGTAAGGGAAGCAGACAGGCAGTGGAGATGGCAGTAACGCAGGGAAAGCAATGAGATCACGGCCGACGATCCTCCTGGAACCGGAACGGGACACCCAGGGAACACAAGAAAAGAAGACACACAGAACATCTCCAGGAACTGCCTGAAATGATCTGACAATGAGTGCAGGTGAGAGACACGTTGATTTAGGCTTGGTAGTGAGTGCATCAGGTGGAGACGATGAGCTTTACAATCAGTGACCACGCCTCCAACTCCACTACACAACACAAAAGGAGACAATGAATTCAACATCAAAGGGTTTGATAAAAAAGATTGTATGAAGCTACAATAAGATGTTTTTAAAATGGCAAGAGTTAAAGGTATATTTCAAGTATAAAAATAATACCTAATGGGAACATAGCAAATTATTTTAAGTGTTAAAAATAATGGTAAACTATAAATATGATTTTATGTTCACTTAAAAATGTACAAGTATACTTAGAGTATTCATGCTGCTTTCACGTGCTATCGGAAATTTAGTAATTCCCACTTCCAAAGTCGTAATTACGAGCTTATTGCATTGAAGTGAGTGACTTCAAATGCCGTTCATGTGCACTTTTTAAACTAGGAAACTCATATTTACAAAAATTCCGATAGGACGTGAAGGCAGCAAAATACTAAACTAGTAGTTTACTGAGAGTATACTTCAAAGTGTACTTTTATAAACTAAAAGTATTAAAATAGTTAACTACTAGTATACTTATATGTTCACAGGAGATGCTGTACAAATATTTTTTTTAGTTTTGAACTAGTTGTGTACTTAAAGTTTACTACTGTTACACTAATATTACAATTAAATACTTTTATATACTTACAGTGGGCCAATTTAGTCCCAAGCAGTATTGAAACCGTACACTTTTAAGTATATACTATTACATTGATATTGGTATACATACTAAATTAAGTATACTTAAAAAAATACTTGAATATTACTTAATCAAAACTTAAATTAACTTAAATTATACTTATTTTTCACAAGGGATGGCATCTTTTACAAGGCTTTCAGCTCTTTTTTGGAGTGTCACGACTTATCTTTTACAGGACTTGCACCTGCACTTCACCAGTTGGGCCACTACAGTATACTATGTGAGAAAAAAACATGCATATGGTGCTGGGTATGTGATGCAAACATCAAAAGGTATTTGTTTACATAGCACGTGCAAAATTGAGGTCATTACATAATAGTGTGCTAAAAAAAAATCTGAACATCGATATAATGACCTCTTAACCCTCTGAATTAAAATGTTTATAAATTATCATAAAACACTAAAATGCTTCAAGTTTAAGATAATACAATGTCTGCCGCAATAAACATACCAATCAATGACTTGCTGCCTTTTAAAAAGCCAAAGTGAGACAGTGACATCCTCCTGGGTTTACATGACACATTTGTGGTGTATCAACAAGCCATACATTTCACAGCAAAATTCAGTTTGTGCTTGTAAAGTAATCCCCACCAACAGTGGGGTATAGAGTGTGAATCTCCGCCCGCCATTAGTGAAGCGGTTAAGGTGATGAGAACAGTCCCTCTACTCCCGAAGCTGTCCCCAACGGCACATCCCTGTGTTCCCCTCACCTTCTTTATCTGCAGACTTTGACAAGAGAGACCAGAATCCCGCAGATCTATTTGGCATCATCACTGAGTCACACACAATATGTAAATATATGAGAGGGGCTCTGTACCATCATCCATTATAGATGAAGGAAACCCAAAGCCGGGAAATAGGTCTCTTTAACCGTCATTCTCGGGCCCTTTGTGCCCGTGGCTACAGAGCCAAAAACTGTACTTAAAGCCACTCACTGTACTTTCTTGATGGCTTATTCATATTAAATATGGCTTAGACTGATATATGCAGCTTGCAGTGAGCAACTGTAATCCACAATACATTTTTCTTACTGCATTTTACATTTTAAATCATAATATTTATAATAATTGTAATTTCCTAAACATTATACTATCATTTTCAACGTTTTGTAGTAATTTTGGACTGTACTCACACACACACATTTATAGAAAGTTTTTTAACGATCAAGAACTAAATTCTTCCATCAAATACAGCACGGTATGTGCATTTGGATGTAAATGTACTTGATAGCATCACAAGAACATGCAGAGTCCCAAGCCCTTCAGTTCACTAGCAATTATCATTGTGTAATTTGTGATGTCAAAGATTAATTAAAAATATATAAATATAATATACTTATATTTATAAAAATATATTTATATATTTAAAAAAAATACTTTTTTAATAAAGCTCTAATAAAGTACCTATTAAGAAGGCCAATAACAAATAAGAGTGCCCACAAAAAAAGAAAAGAAAAGGAAACGTCTTTAAAAAAATCTATTTTAAAAATTGTGCCAAGTTCCTAAACTGTTTGTATTTACATTAGTTGCATGTGGTTTTGAAAGAAAAGAAAAAAAACACACACATTTACACCGGTTTCAAGAAGTGTGTAAACCATCAAATAAAAAAAATATATAGGGTATAATTTTCTTATTCCTTTAAAAATGCAATCTTTTTAAAATACACAAACATGTTTTGTGTATAGAGAGGGGTCCTCTCTATGATATAGTATAATTTCTTATTTTTGTGTTTTCAAAATGGATCAAAATCACTTGTTGCAGTCCATTGAGTAAATGCTAATATCTTAATCTGATTAGAGGTACATGCTAATGAACTTTTAGACCTGATAATAGTCAAGTCATTTCTGTTTGATGTTTTAACAGGTAAAGACAGCAGCTAAGCTCTCATTATGTTTTCAGTATCAAAGCTTTCCTGTGTAAATGCAGGTTTGCCTAAAGCTGTCAGAGCCTCAACTTTGACAGCTCAATTAGGTTTAGAAAATGAACGTTAATTATCAAGAGTTAGCACGCGCACACAGGCTCATTATAATTTAACACAATGGCCATTTTTCTCTCTGAGTTTAATTTGAAGACAAGACAGTCGATAATACTTCTGATAACTATAACACAAGATAGCCTAATAAATGCATGTTTCATGCTTAAAAGCAATAAAACAGAATTAAATCTCGCCCTCGTCCAAAAAACTGCTGTATGTTTGGAAGTGATGGTCTCAGAGACCAGTAAACATCCTCATACACACCTATTGTTAATGAGTGCCACTTTTCGGGTAATGAGCTGGCTCCATGTCAGACAGCATAAACAGCGAGCTGGAGTGGGGAGCTCGATTTGAGCGACAGGGTCACGCACCTCGCCTTTAGCTGAATTAAAAGAGGATCGCCAGTGATGATCTGCAATATTGCAATGCCCGTTTGCTTATGTGCAGTGATATTAAAAGGGATCAGCTTCATCTAGTGAGACACAACAATCAACGTGAAGGGAACAGCATGGTTTAATATCACAAATTACTCCCAGGGAATGACCTCCTCACTTTGAGCTTGATTACAGCGCATTAATTAGGAGGGATTCCCAATTCTCTCCATCCCTCTGTCTCCTTTTTTCCCTTTTCCGCTTACGTTGATCTGGGGGTTTAGTCATAAATTCAATATTTACCGTGCACTACTGTGCTTGTACCAAGTCAGGTGGGGGGAATGAGTGAGAATGGGGGGTGGGGGGGGTGAAATTAATAAAACCTGCTCTTCAGGATTCAGGTGCAAACCAATTTACAAGCTGGCATTTAAAAGACTTTAATTAATATTTTGTCACAGATGAAATTCAATGTGTTTAAAAGCCACACACATAGTTACAGCCATGGTATTTTTTCTACAGCAAAAGAGGGTGAAATTCCATTTCCTGACCTGTCTCAAAGGCTGAAGTGCTCAATAATTTAACATCAAAACCAGTTCAATTGGAAATCATTTCTCTAATACAGCTTTAGTTTGCTTATTAACATTCATATTACTAGAATATTAGCTGTTTATTAGTACTTATAAAGCACATATTAATGCCTTTCTCTGCATGACCTTATTCTACATCACTTAATCCTGCCCAATCCCTAAACTTAAACACTACAAAAATTACTTTATGTACTATTAATAAGCAGTAAAGTAGGAGCTTATTGGGGCAAAAGTCGTAGTTAATAGTGAATGTGTTCCCCATAAGTGTAACAATAAAATGTACTAATGTTATTGTCACAGATCCACCATGTCTACGCTACATCTCCCATCATCCTCCCTGGCTCTCACCCGCATTCACTCCACCATCACCTCTCCTGGATAATCACATGCACCTGCACCTCTTCTGCACCATCATCACAGCACCTACTTAAACACACATATCTTGTTTACACCCAGTGGACTGTTTCCTTGACTCCTTCCAAGTCCGATCTCCAGCGATCCTCCTAGACCTGTGATCCTCTTCCGTGTTCTCTTCTCCAGCGTCTCCAATTGTCAAATCTCCAGCGTGTGTGTCTGTCTCCATTCACATCCACGATCTCCTTGGTCCTGTAAGACAAAGATCATTCTTCATCAGCACAGTTAAAGTATCTTCAAACTGCTCACTATTATCCACAATTATTCAGCTCCTATTTTTGTCATTAAACAATATCCTGTGTGTTCTGAGACTACTTCCGTGACATAAGACTGGACCATTTAACAGACTGATAGCATGAGCATTCCACTCCATCCCCTGGAACAGCTGTACACCATTTCTCAAAATGGGCACCCCTTTGAAGCCTACACTGAAATATTCTTGGAGCTTTCTTCCACTGTGTTTCTGGACGATGTAGAGCTTATGAGCTTTTGAAGGTTTGGACAAACCATTATTTTCTTAGATGCCATGGAATACAAACAACTGCACATTAGAGCAATATGTTCTGCATGCCCTTCTGCTCAGCCAGTCCACTCCTGATAAACCACTCATCCTTCCTGTGATTTCAAAGCCCGCTACCATCCTGTTCAATCCAGAGTCATTTCCAGTCCAGTCTGTATCAGAGAGGACTCTTGTCCATGTTTAGAGTCCAGAAAAGAATCCAGCCAATAGTAATAAGTGTAATTATGCATGCATCAGTGTTGATCAGTGTAATATCGACTTTAAAGTTGTCAATCATCAACAGCCAAGTTTTACTTCATGATTAAATCTACATCAAACTTTTGATATATCCATAAATCTATATTTGATATATCTTAGCTGCAGGAGAGGAACTAATCTGCAGTAGGAAACCATTCCAAAAGCACGAACAAGCATAAAATTGTAAAAGATGGAGAAATCTGGGAACAGACAGAAAAAAGTCTGTTTGGTGACATGGGTGTCCTAGGAGTCTGGAGAGAAGATCAGAACATCAGATAGTTATTTGATTAAAAACAAATAATAAGACCTTGAACTAAATATTCCTTTAAAAAAAAAAAAAAAGATTTAAGTCAATAATGTTACATTTTCTGTAATTGAAATAAAATTACTTCTGAGAATATCGAAATATCGTGGAATTAACAAAAATAATGCATAATGTTAAAAAGTATCAAATGTAATATTTCAGTTTACCTTTTTATAAAGTATATAAAGTTTAAGAATAATTTATGCAATTTTATATTATTTATTTGAAAGAATTAAAAGAGCAGTGTCATGCCTTTCTTCATATTATAATTAGTAATCAAGGTTAATATGGGATTTAGAAAGTAATTAGCAAGTAATCTAATACTTTTTAGAGAGAGTAATGGTAACACTTTAATCTAAGGTTCAGTAATTAACTATTAACTAGTTGCTTATTAGCATGCATATTACTAGGATATTGGCTGTTTATTAGAACTTATAAAGCACATATTAATGACTTATTCTGCATAACCTTATTCTACATCCCTTAATCCTACCCAATACCTAAACTTAAATGCTACAAAAACTACCTTACTAACTATTAATAAGCAGTAAATTAAGAGTTTATTGAGGCAAAAGTCGTAGTTAATAGTGAATATGTGTTCCCCATACTAAAGTGTTACCAGGGTAATTAATAGTCATCTAATTATACTGTTGAGAACCCAGTGAAGAGATTTCATTACAGGAGAAATATATTTTCTTACTTCCAGTCATGATGACTTTGAACCTCTTAGCCAGAACTTGCTCTCACAGCTCAGTTTGGTCAGTTTTGTAGGCTTTAGAGTTTCTCCAACCCCTCAGCAGGTAAAAGGGAGTCAGACACAATCATATGACCTGATAGGGGAACTGCTCTTGTGGCACCTGCTGCAGCTCTCCAGGGCTAAAGGTCAACTGTCACAGAGGCCAAGGAGGTTCCCCTTGGGGCATGCTGCCTGGAGAACTTCTCTTGAAGCTGAGACACCTCTGCCTGGTTTCACAGTGCTGCCCCAAACTGCCCTGGGGCATGAATGCAATTCGGTATTTATGGGACTGCTGGGCTATCGCCGGACGTACAAACCGCAATCCCTGTCTCTGTCCCAAAGGAGACTGCCTCATCGCCCTCCTCTGAAAGAAAGCTGCTGGGGCCTGCCCTAAAGTCCTGAGATTTATCAACATCCTGAATCTTTATGATGTGTCCACCCTAAATATTGATAGGTGATGGAGAGAAAAAAAAAACTTTCCTATATTCAGATCATTATTTAATAATAGTTGAAGAACGTGATATCTGCCAAAGCCACTGAAAAGTCAGGGCAAAACAGTAGTGGTGGTTTATCTCAACCCACACGTACAAGTATATTTTTACAGTGAGGAGCTCCATTAAAACAGAACTTCTTTTTTTCCACAGATTCACCAGATTGTCCAATCTTTGTCCCAAGACTTAAAGGGATACTCCCCCGCGTTTTCATATTAACTATGTTATTCCCTTAACTAAGATGAGTCGATACATACCCCTCTCGTCTCAGTGCGTCACTTAATCACTATTGACGGAAATGAGACAGGGAGGGAGAGACGTGAGGGAGGATTTTTCAGGCGTGACTTTTTGTCGACGAGTCGAAGTACTCTCAGAAGTGCTATTCCGCCATATAGTTCCATTTTAACCCACTAAGAAAAGCACCACGTTTTATTTTGTGTCACCATACTAGATTGTTTAACTATTTGTGTAACTGTATTTAAATAGGGGAAACGCAGAGGTGTTTCTAACTTGATCTCTGTTTGGTACTTAGTGGGCTAAGCTAAATGCTATCAGAATGTCACCGCGTGTCAGAGAGATTAAGTGCACGCACTGAGATGAGAGAGGGATGTATCAACTCGTTTTAGTTAAGGGAATAACATAGTTTAATCTGAACACTTGGTGGATTATCCCTTTAATGGAGAATTTAACCTAAAATGGGTTATTCTGTCATTATTTAGTCCAGATAACCCTTCAAACATTGTAGTTATCACAGATGTGTTTCTTTCAAACTTTCTTTCTTCTGCAGAACACGTACGGAACGCTTGTCTGAGTTTTATTTTATAGTACGTCTACTTACTGTGTACTTACCTAAGAAAGTACTGGTTAATATAAGTAAAATAAAGTGCTACCCACTTTTCCATACAGTTACGAGTTTTCAAGCTTCAAAAAGTTTTGCAAATGCACCAAAAAAGGGATCCATACATCTCGTGCGCTACACTGTCAGAAAAAAAGGTATACATTGCTGTCACTGGGGCGGTAACCTAAGGTAAAAAAACAAAAAGGTACTAAAATGTACCTTAAAGGTGCTACTATGTACCTTTAAGGTACTAATACGCACTCTTAAAGTACTGATATGTACCTTTTAAGGTATTAATATATACCATTTAGGGGTGAGTAAGGTACAAAGATGTACCTTTTCACTTTTGTACCTTAGGGTACCGCCCCAGTGATAGCCGTGTACCTTTTTTTCTGAGAGTGTATATTATGAAGCCATGCAATAGTTGCGTGTGATAAAAAGCCTAAAATGTAATTTCTTATCTACTAATAATATTCCCCTTTAGTTTAACCACTGCAACCGGATCACAGGTCAACGAGATGAAATGATCGGTCAAATTGATTAAGAAATCAAACATTTGTTTAAAGAAAGAAAAAATATTTGTTCATAAATCTGACATAGTTTCTTCTGAACGTATCAGAAAAGGCAAAATGTCAAGATTTTCAGTGATTTTATTTTTTTAATGTATTCGTTTTTCAAATTCTCAAAATGGATCTGGTCATTTAAATGTATTGTATGGCGTCAGAAGACCAGAATATATGCACAAACTATGAACACTACTTTTATTATTCTTTATTACCAATTCGTTGTCATTTCATGGAAAAGAGACACCAGAACATTCAAAGTTGTTCAGGTTTGGATCAACATGAGGATGAGTAAACTACACAATATGCATTTCTGGGTAAGCTACTCCTTTTAGGCCTTGGTTGAAGACATTGAAGCGCGTTATTTTTTATTTTTGCAACCCTTGCATGATTAATGGAGCGATTCTGCTATCTACTAACTCAGAAGTAAAACTGTTTGCTCAGTCCGCGCTTGAAAAAAAAAGGAAACCGTATTAGCAAAAATAAATGTTGGTGAGTGCTATAAAGAGGCCGATTATCTATGTCTCGGGCAAATTGGTGGTAATGAGTCAAGAGACTGAGCTGGTTCACATATATTAAAACAGCGATCATTAAGGCATTTGGGCTTAGATTAATCCTGTTAATGACATGCCGGTGCCACTGGGAATAAGAGAGCCGGCCCCAGATGTCGAGCTGTGGCTCAACTCGACACACAGCAAATCTCTGCCTCTCCCTCTCGCATACTCCGCACTCTCTCCATCTTTTCACTCTCATGCAGCAGGGATGCTCCTGCACAGTACAACCACTTCAAATGCAAACGAAGGGACACCATCACAGCAGACTACTAATGAGAGCAATGCGAGAAAGAGAGCAAGAGAGAGGTGGTTGAGATGAATAAATTAAAAAAGAGAAGGGATCTGAACTGCTGATAAAAAGCGGCAGCAGGAACCCTGATGTCCCCAATTAGGAAAGATGTCACCCCCTGTCCACAGAGCCGTAATAAAACCCTCACTCTGTATTCTCCATCACACGGCTCCAACACTGTTAACATTTTAATGTCCTGGGCGTGCATGGTAACACTAATTACTTGGCCATTTGGCTGACTCCAGAATCCTCCAAATGGAAATCTGATCTCGGGCTTAAGACCGTTACATTAAAAAATAATAAGTCATATTTACTGATCTAGCCAGTAGTCACACTTATGATTCAACCGGTTCACTCTTCTTATTGACTGATAGGATCTCCAGTCATAAAAGGAAATGACTGTGTGAATTTTAACAAGGACATGATCCCTGGATTATTTCCCTTTTCCCGTCCCTTCTCTTCTTCCCATCCTGCCCACATAACCCCGCTGTTTGAGAGAGGCCATGGCACATTTAGATTTCATCACAGGTGTTTTAAATCTATGCAAATCCTCCCATTCCAATCTTAACAGGCAAATCCAATCATTTAAAGCAATCTCCAGAAGCCATTTCTGCCGACATTAAAATTTATGGTCACTTGGAGAAATTTTTGAACCGTATTGAAAAGGCATATCTGTGTCTGATAAAATCCCATCATCTGTAGCCATTCCCTCTGACTCCTGCTCGGGGATAAAACACCTTGTTCCGAGGACGCCCCTCAGTTGTGGCAGATTAGAAATTACACAGAAATGAACAGGCTTTGGTTTCACCTCCGCTGAATTAACGACATATCTTTCGGATTCAGCCACCAGTGTATTGTTTTAGTACCAGGTGAACCCCAAAAAGAAAGGGTAATCCCAATTTATTTATTTATTTATTTTATTGCCTCTGAGTGCTGTGTACTGTTTGGCGGCGGTAATACAAAAGGAAACCTTCGATAAAGGCAAGAAATTAGATTCTATCCCCACATGTGGAGCCGGTAGCACCAGCAGCATGAGATGGAAAAGAAGAGGAGCGAATGTAATGGTTGTATTACCGTGCTCAGTCATGTATTATTAATGCTAACGTGATCAAGGCAGGTGGACGAGCCCAGGAGACATCGCTGCCTAATGAACACAGCCCTCTCTCTCTCAGTGGAGCAGGCCCTGGCAGCTGTTACTGTTTCAGAGCAAGTTGTTACCCTCTGTACCTGAGTAGGCCCGGCTACCCTACCTCCCCCCCCAAATGCACACACATTTAATTTACAAATAATCTACAGCCACCCACAATTGACACTGTTCATACTGAAAGGCTGGTGTCCGCTAGGTGACTATACCAGAATGCATTTTTAATGCATAGATGACTAAACATGCCGAGGAGTTTCCCCACATAAGAAAGAAAACAACATGGTGCATTTATTTAAACAGAATAACCATTGATCTTATCTGATATGGCCTAAAGTAACACTTTCCTTCCACGATAAATAATACATATATATTGTTTATAAGATCTTACATGGCATTTAAAAAAAGTGTCCGTTCACAGGATAATGGTGTATTTGCTGTATCTCCTATAGGATAATCCACTTTTTATTTCAGTAGTTGTTTTGGCATTAGTACAGTGACAATGCTGTTTCATTTTTATACAGCAAATTGTATTCATAATCACATGTATACTTACATATAAAATGTCTTCAAATTTATACTTGACTTCATATTTTAGGAAAGGGGTCCTTCCTAGAAGGATCATCATATCTGGGGTCCTTGGCTTCAAAACCCTGTTTTAGAGGATGCATCACTTAATCGCCGGCCATCATCTTCTAGGAAAGCAGTAAGTGCGAGCTCTAGGTCCGCTCTATCCCGCTAAGAGTCGGAGGACGCTGGAACTTTGGAATGCTCAATTATTCATGTGTGGGCCGTACACTATTTATAAAGCATAAAAGGTAGCCATGAAAAACTGCAGCACAGCATCCTTTGTCAAGGCCTTGAACAAATGTTGAATAGATGCCTGTGCACAATACCTGCAGTAACTTGCAGGGGCTTACATCATTAGTTGAGTACGAAGCAAACACACACACACATACGAAGAAAGAGAAAAGTGTGTTCAAAATCAATCCCAGCCAGACTATATACTCTCAGTATATGGCACAAATGATCCCTTAAAACTGTACTGGACTTGCAGAGATTGGCCTTGTCGGTTCAGTTTTGCTTTTCTGCATGGTTGAAAGACAAAGGTCTGCCAGGCTGTGTTTTTAGGTCACATACTGCCCCCTGGTGGAATCAACGATGATGGCAGTTATAAATCAGTGCAGCTGTCTCTGTGTACCCCGGCCAGGGTTAACCAGCGATTCTTAAGACAAATCTTGGCTTTTAAAAATAAAAGCACAGGGCAAAATATTTTGTCAACTGTTGAACTGAAAGAAGAGTTTTAAAAAAAAATCAGCTCTTGGACTTTTATGTTTGTGTGTTTTTAAGGAAACATGCATTCTTACAGATTATAGAAGTCATGTTACCAAACATGTCCAGTATACATCCACATTAAATAAAAATAAATAAAAAATAATAATCAATAAAGCAATTTACTTTAATTTTCCTCCTCAGAAAATGTGTCATTTGTGTCCCTATGACATATACTGATATTATTAACGGAAATGACAGTTATTTTTATTAATTAATCAATTCATCGTATTGTTCATCTGTGTTTTACTGTAACAAAGCACAAGAACTAAACGCAAATAAGTTGAGGTGAAACCATATTTTCTAGCAACTGTACTGTATATGAGAGATAAGCACTGATCGTCATTCCAGTAACATGATAAAACATGCTTGCCACAGAACACATTTTGAAAGAGTAATGTTATGAGTTATATGTTATAATGTTATGAGAATAACTTTTTATTTAAAATTGTATCAAGTGGTACTTTGGGATACTAGCAATAAATTGGAATTTTGCTAACATATTGTGGGGTTTGTATGGGTTTTCCCCTTAAAGTGATCGTTCACCCAAAAATGATTTTCTTTTCTCAACTGTCCTCTAACCCCAAAATTTTTCCAATCCTGACATTCTTCAAAATAACTATTTTTTTTGTTCATCTGAAGAAATAAATGAATAGAGGTTTAGAACAACTTGAAAATGTGCAAGTTTGTAAATGAGCCTCTTTTGCAGACTTCCATCTTACAGAGAGATCCAATCTTTCTGATTAGCTAAAATATGACTCATGATCCTCCAGCGACCAGTTTCTATCAAACATACTCTATTGCATCAGGTATAAAACAAATCAATCCATGGTTGGAGTAATTACTGATCTCACTGAATTCAGGTCAAACTACAACAGTTGAACCACTGAGATGTTTCTTGATTGCATTCATCGTCTGATCATACATTGTTAAAAACCAAAACCAATCCTCGGAATGATTCGCAGCCAAGTCTCAAACAGAGACAGAAGAATCAAACAGACGCCCTCATTCGCACAAACACAGGAGGAAAATCTTATTAGCTGCTCTACAGACTTTCTGCCAACAAACGAAATGTCAGTTGATCCCTGTCATTACCTCCCAATAAATCAAATATGAAATGTTGCCATGTGTCTGTGATGTACTGATGGTGGATTTAAGCAGGATTTAATTAAATTGTATGTATTCCATCTGAGATTTTTACAAAGTGTCCATGTTTACTTTTTTTGCATGTTTTAGCAGCATGTGCAGTCTCTCATGCATCAGGTTTCTGGATAAAGAAATATTTCCAATAAACTGGGCTGTAAATAAAACAGACCAATTTCTTCTACTCAGCTCACCGTATTATTCAAAAGCCTCTTCAGTGCTTATGTATTGCAAAAGCTTAGAATCACAATATCACACATCCTGTTTCTGTTGGACTAAGATGCAATAGATATCAGCAAGGCAGTGGAATATAAACACAAAAATTGTCAGGCCTGCTAGGGAAGAATAATCTGACAGATACAAAGCAATTTTGATGTGATAACCAAAAAGTTAACTTTCACCAGCAACAAGAACACTATGAGTGTGTCGATGTTTGTTACACGTGTCTGTGTGTGGTTGGTATGATGGCAGTGGTGAGGTCACTAGTCACTTATCATCAGTTTGTTGTACAGGCATTTTGATCATATAGGTATGCTGTCCTGATGTCTGTGTCAGAGCAACGGTAACAAAGCCCATGCCACAAACCTGGCTGGAGAAAAATACTGAATATTTCATTACCTGCTCCAGGAAATACAAAATAAAAAAACACTCTAGGGCATGCCATTTCATCACAGATCTAAGTAATACGGAAAAGCTATGGTAAATAAGCAAGATTAATGTCGCTTTCCATTGAGAGGGCTCTCTAAAATATGAAATTCTTAAACATACAAGTAAAATGTTTTGTTCTTGTTCAACAAATTATGGAAAGTAGGTGCTAAACAACTACACTGTAAAAAAAATATATTGATGGTTTAACTTAAAACGTAAGTAACCTGGTTGCCTTTAAAAAAAATTGAGTTTATTGAAATTAAACATTTGAGTTGATACGATGAAGGAAATTGGTTTAATAAATAGAAACTCAAAATATTATTGTATCTGAACCACATAAAAAATGTGATAAATCCTGAAAATAGCACGCTTTGTCATGTTCCATTGTGTCATCACAAATAAAAAACACACAATTACCCAATATGCTTACTTTTAATAATATTTGAATAAAGGTTGTTGATTCTCAAAAATGTTCTCAAACTAAAAAAAAATATTTCAATTAACTCAAAATTAAGGCAACCAGGTAACTTATTTTTTTAATAATGTTTACAGTGTAGGAATCCTGATCATCAACCATAAATAAATTATTTATAGAATTATTTATAGAAATAGAGTTTCTAAATAAATACTACAATCTGTGTACATTTTATAAAATTGAAAGCAATTATAATTTAATAAATAATAAAATAATTATATATAAAAATAATTATATATGTGTGTGTGTGTGTGTGTGTGTGTGTGTGTGTGTGTGTGTGTGTGTGTGTGTGTGTGTGTGTGTGTGTGTGTGTGTGTGTGTAAGTGTGTGTGTGTGTGTGTGTGTGTGTGTGTGTGTGTGTGTGTGTGTGTGTGTGTGTGTGTGTGTGTGTAATAATTATAATTATTATTTGTATATATAATTATTTTATTATTTATTAAATTATAATTGCTTTCAATTTTATAAAATTTTATATATATATATATATATATATATATATATATATATATATATATATATATATATATATATATATATATATATATATATATATATATATATATATATATATAAACACTAGAGAGGAACCTAACCATTTTTTTTTATGGGTTTCACAGTGTGGTAACAGGGTTCTATAGATTGTGTGAATTAAGACATTGTTGTATGATTTTAACTGTTGGATACATTTGAATGTGAAGACAGGTGTGACAGGCCAAATTACCCATTATAGACATTTGATTGGTTTAAAAATAGTTATCTCGATGCGCACAGCTTCAAGTTACAGATAGCACGCCGTCCTAGCAAGGTTTTTTGCCACAGTTCTGCAGTACCGAACGGCCCAGCTCCTTTGTCGAAGAAAGCCACAGCAGAGCATCTGTTTGAAGAAAGGCACCTGATCAGCAAGGAATTCCTAGTTGGTAATTGCCGTTCTTATCGTAACAGGAAAAAGTAAAAGGTTTTCAAAACCCTGAAGGCCCGAAAGCGAGATGTTTAGCTCGGTGTGACTTCTGTGTGCAAACAGCAATCATGTCTCATGCCCTGCTCAGGGCTCCAGTTGTCATGAGGAGAGAGGCTGTCGCTGACAAAACTGCACAGGGGAGCATCATCTGCGAAATCCCTCTTTACTCCTCCACCGTTCACTCGCTAATCAATATCAGGAGCAACGACACACAGGAAGGCGAGGCCGAGAGAGGAAAACGAAAGCAAACAACACATTTTCAGTGGGGGAAGAAAATTAGCGTGCAACGAGATCCTTCCACGCACCTGTCATCATCCGCTTCGGCTCTTAATGAGAGCGCTTCTATTCCTGATCACATCATATTTGTTTTATACAAGTCCCTTTGAACAGCTAGGAGATATTGAGCCTTCTTTGATCACTGCATCTTTCTGAATTCCAAATAAGAAATGAGTCTCTCTCTCTTTGTCCCATTCTCTGTCTCTGTCTTTCTTGCTTTGCTCTCTCCTCCCTTGCTGCGACTACTTTGTTTGTTTACTACACAAGACCCATTGCCAGAATTAGCTAGAGAGGAGAAAGAGTAAAATAATGATAGAAATAAAGATGAAAAAGAAAAATGAACAGAGAAGGAGGGAGGGATAGAGCTCAGGAGCATTGCGGGAGAGAAGTGTGGGGCATGAAATTGTCTTCATTAATGTGTATGCACTTAACAAAGAGAAAGGGGTCTAGAGGTATAACATTGCCACGAGACATCGCAGTTAACAGGGATTTTTTGAAGGCAGTCATATTCTAATGATGACCCTTGGCATGCTGTGGCACTTGGGACTGCCCCTTGTGTGAAGAAGGCTGTTGAAAATTAATCCTTTTCTCATTTCAAACAGAATATCACCCAGCCCCTGATCACAGCGCCAGTGCCCCCTTTCGTAAGGCCCATTGAAAGAAAAGACATTATAACAACCCCAGATCTTTCCAGGCGAGTCCACGAGTCCCACCAGTCCTTCGCTCCCACCACTGCTTCTGGAACACACAGTGACACTGTGACCAAGGGACGAGAGAGGTCTGGATGTTCTCTGGCTGTTTAAAGATTGAAACCATTGGTGTGTGATGGACTTCTTTGATGTTTGCTAAGCACAATGCCTGGGTGCAGGAGAGTAAGGATTGTCGAGAAAGGGAGGAAAAGAAAGGCCGAAAGAAAGACAGTGGTAAAAAGTACACGCACAAATGGGGTAGCGAAATAGAGGTGAACTGAGGAATGGCTTTACCAAAAGGCTATCATCTTTCTCAAAGTCACAGTGGAAGTGAAAGGCTAGAAAGAGGAGAGGAGGAGGGAATTGGAAGAAGCAGTGCAGCCACCCTGACAAAGGAAGATAAAAGCATAGAGGTTGAATCAGGGGCCATGACTGACTATGAAGGAGAGATTACTCTGCCAGAGACCACAAGCTCTTCTGCTTCTTCCACCACAGAAAAACTTTCAGCGCTCACTCTTGAAAAATAAAATCTTTTTCACTCTGATGTGGCAGAAGGACACGGTATAATTGTGCCCAAAGTCTTGAGACCATTACAAAAAAATAAGATGAATAAATAAATAGCTTGCTTTAAAAAAAAAAAAAAAAACTCACTTTGATATGAAGACCTTCATCGCTAAATCTGCAGGAACAACTATTAAAATCACCTTTGTTTCTGTGTAAATTGTGCTTCACCTTTGCCTTCACCTTGAGAAGCTAGTTTAAAGCCAGGAAAAAACTGCCCAATGGACCTGCCCCAGTCTTAGTCCCAGAGGCTGTCCAACCCTATAGGCTGGTTTAAGTGGTGAGATCCAATTCTCACGTTGTATTTTGGAAGCAATGTTTAGTGATTTCAGAGATGCATATTATCCAATGCTTACTGTAATTCCAGTATTTTGTCTATATATGTATAGACCAAATTGTATCTTTGAAACATACGCAAGGCAAATAGTCTAGAAATCTGCCTTTTTGGACTTTATGCATGTTCATAATTTCATTGCAAGATTTTTTTTCTCCATCCTTATTGCAATTAGAATAGTATCATCAGGGAATCTCGTTTAACTTGACTCCATAGGGATCGATCTCCATTAAGAAAAACTCCTTAATAACCCCTTAACAACTCTTCATGCTGTGTACCCTGTTCTATATTTTTCCAGATGAATGGGTAAGATATGTAAGATATGTCAGTGATTGAGCTGTGTTGGCACACACACACACACACACACACACACACACACACACACACACACACACATGTTGGTCTATGTGGTTTACAGGGACTCTCCATAGGCGTAATGGTTTTTATACTGTACAAACCGTATTTTCTATCCCCCTACACTGCCCCTGCCCCTAAACCTACCCATCACAGTAAACATTCTGCATTTTTACTTTCTCAAAAAAACATCATTTAGTATGTTTTTAAGGCCATTTGAATTATGAGGACATTTGATATGTCCTCATAAACCACATTTATAGTGTAATACCAGTGTAATACCCATGTAGTTATACAAATTTGTGTCCTCATAAACCACATAAACAGGCTCACACAAACACACACACACACACACACACACACACACACACACAAACACACACAAACACACAAATAATATCTTCTACTGATTATGTACGTGTATAACTAAACATAACTTACCACGCTGTCACAGGCTGGAGAATACTTTGTATTTGAGGTGTTGTTGGTTATACAAGAATAATACAAACAATCAATACATAAAAGCCTTTCTGAACAGAAAAGTCTTCAGCTCAGCTTTAAACTGGTCCAAGCTCTGTACCACTCTCAGCTCACTGGAGAGGAGGTTCCAAAGCCACGGTGCAGCCGAGCAGAAAGCTTGGTCCCCCATTGTATGAAGCCTGGTGGTGAGGACTTGAAGAAGCAGGTGGCCTGAAGATCTAAGGGTGCAGGTGGAGGATTTCAGAGTGATGAGTTCCTGTAGATATGGAGGTGCATGCCCGGTGATGCATTTATGTGTGAGCAGGAGGATTTTGTAGTTGATCCGGGATGAAACAGGGAGCCAGTGCAGTGAGTGTAGAATAGGAGTCATGTGATCATATTTACGGACTCTCATAAGGACCCTGGCAGAGCTGTTCTGGATGTATTGAAGCATGTAACTTCTCTGCATCTGGAAAGGTTAAAAGGGGACAGAGTTTGGAGATGTTTCGACGGTGGTGGAAGGAAGATTTCCAAATGTGCTTAATGTGGTCATTGAAAGTCAGCTGTGGGTCAAACCGAACCCCTAGATTTGTGACTGAGGAGGAGAAAGTGATAAGGGAAAAGAGTGGATCTGATGAGGGGTGCCAGCCAGCAGTGCTTCAGTTTTACTGGAGTTCAGCTGGATGAAGTTAATTCCGATCCATACCTTAATCTCCTCAAGACATGTGGGGAGTCGTGACTGAGCTATGGAGGTGTTCTGGGCAGTTTTGATATAAAGTTGCATGTCATCAGCATAACAGTGAAAAGATAGTCCATGTCTGCTGATGACAGGACCGAGGGGAAGCATGTAGAGGATGAATAAGATTGGGCCGAGAACTGACCCCCGCGGAACACCACGTGTAACAGGGAGCAGCCTGGACTCACATTCTCCCAAAATAACACGCTCAGTCCTGTCAGAAAGGTAGGACTGAAACCATTGCAGTGCTGCTCCAGATAGTCCAACTGTATTGTGGAGGCGTTCCAGGAGGATGGTATGGTCCACTGTGTTGAATGCCGCTGATAGGTCAAGGAGAATGAACAGTGATGGTGATCCTGAAGCTGTCATAAGAAGGCAATTTGTCACCCTAAGCAGAGCAGTTTCGGTGCTGTGGGCAGAGCGAAAGTCTGATTGAAATCTCTCAAATAAGTTGTTCTTTTTTAGACTGTGGACTGTGACTGTGACTGTGGAGCTGAGAGGTGGCTTCCTTCTCTAGAACCTTTGACAGGAAGGTGAGGTTGGAGATCGGCCTTTAATTAGCAAGGACCTCCGGGTCTAGGGTTGGTTTCTTGAGTATAGGACGGATGACAACAGCTTTAAGGGCAAAAGGGATGTGGCCAGTTTTGAGATAGAGATTAACAAACTGGGTGATGATTGGGCTGACCATGGGAATGAACGACTTGAGCACAACAGTCGGGATGGGATCCAAGGTATAGGTGGACGGCTTCATTTTTTTTGATGGTTTCCTCAACGTGGCTCTGCTGAACCTCAGTAAAGTGTGGAATGGATGGCAATCTCCTGGACGAGTGGTTTGAGGATGGTGGAGACAGGGAGGAAGAGCCAGATACAGAAGAGCGAATGTTATTGACTTTAGATCTAAAAAAGTCAATAAAGCTGTTGCATCGCTCCACTGTAGTTTCAATGGATGAAGATGACTTCGGCTTCAGGAGATTGTTTACTGTGGAAAAAAGCTGCTTAGAGTTTTCAGTATTTTTATTGATGAGGTTGGAATAGAATTGCGAGCGCGCACCCCTCAAGGACTTAATATAAGCTTTTTGATAGTCACGGAAGGCAAGCTTGTGAACAGTTCGGTTAATAATAGACATACTGAAATGATTAGACAGATTAGTTCCCTATCTGTCAGTCTCGTTCAGAGTTATGTCGAAGTCTGACAAATGGGGTGTCACATGGGAGCCACAATAACCTCAGAGCTGTAGTAAAATGGCCAATGGAATTGCTGAGTTGAAATTTGCATGCCAATATAGTGCCTTTTACACACGGGTTTATGAGATGATGGCACAAATCAGACCCACTTTATATTAGTTGGGCTTAACTACGATGTACTAACATTGTAATTAATCATTTGATACAATGCATTAATTGTGTACATACATGTTTTTACAGTGTACTTACAATACCTGCATCTAATTACGTCTGTAATTCATTTCTGTAGTTGCATTATAATTACATAGTTGGCATTTCCCTTACACCTAACCCTACATTTAAGTTTACCCACACCACCACACCTGTCCCTAACTCTACTCGTATCCCACCTCAATATCAGCAAATGTGCTTTGCAATACAATTTGAACACAGTAAGTACATTGTACTTATTTTTTGTTGTAAGTACATGGTACTTAAGGCCACATTATATAAAGTGGGGCCCACAAATCCACTGCAGAGTGGTTGCGCACAGTGATCACTCTCTTCCAAATGCCTCACAAAGAGCATTTCCTGATCTAAAAGAGCTTGCAAAAGAAAATAGATCTATCTTGCTGGTTACAGGGAACATTCAACAGTGTTTCCCCATTCAAAAACGAGCAGTTCCACAGTTAAGTGCAGTGATTCCCCCCTGCGAAAGAGCATGACCATGTCTGCATTGTTGTCGTGAATCTCCATCTTCGTGAAGGCACGTGTTCCCTCTACTGTTACACAGCCTGCTGCCTCTGCTCAATGCAGAGCCGTACATCTGGTTAATATTCTGGGAGACCTGAGGGTTACAGTGGTGCCCCTTTTCCACCAAGGCAGTTTGAGTGCTGGTTCAGAGCCAGAGCTTAGTTTAAAATCAATTATTTGACTTTCGACACCCAAACCACCAGCTCTAAATCAGGAAAAGGGGTTTATAAGTAGCCACAAAACATTGTTGTTCTAGAAGTAAGAACCACTTGGTTATTAAGGTGTTATTAAGCCAAAACAACAATGGTCCAAGGAGGAAATATTCTCAATTGCAATCTCCGTCTATACAAATTGGTTGAGCTGCACAAGCACGTTGGATTCGCCACATTTGGATGCCGATGTGGGCACAACAGGTACAAATAGGTAATGTGCAGGAAGGCTTGCTCGCTGTTTTTCTTGCAGCGCCATTAAGTTGGCCATTACCGTTCCATCAGCAGCTGTTGCTTAAAGTCCCTAATAACCAGGCAGTGTGAGGAAATGCTGTGGTAAAAGGATGAAAAAAAATTTCAAGGAACATAGGTGAGTCGGCTACGTATTTATAGGCTTCCTCTTATGCTGTTTGTGTAGATAATTTGACCGCGCGCCTCTTTTGTTAATAAAACATAATTTGATAAACCTATGTCTTTCCCTGGGCAGATTCTGCTCTGTCCCTACCCCTGTAGACAGACTAGAGGCATGACCTACCAAAGAGATCTTTACATATCTTTACTGCCCCACAGGTGAGTCTATAAGTGTATTTCCACATGCTCCTCCCTACCCGGAGGGTAGAATGTGGCCTCCATAGTGTCCCTCTACATTGGACTAGGTACGCTTCTCCAGTGTTAACAACACTGGTCATCTGGCACTCTTCCCGTGAAGTAAATATACTAAAGAAATAGCAGCTATGAGCATCTCCATGATAAGCCTTGTCCCTTCCATCACATTTATTACTTGGGCTTAGATGAGGTGCTGATCAGTTGCCAAAAGGGCACGTTACAGCTTGCCAGCATCTGCAGTAACACAGTTCAGTGGCTGTTGTGCTTTTCCATAGGGACCCCATTTGTCAGTCTTCAATATAACATTGAATGTGACTGTCAGATAGGGAATGTCTTGGTTACTGATGTAACTCTCTTTCCCTGATGGACGTCTCTCACGTTTTGCCACAACCCATCGTGTGGAGTTGAACCGTGGCAACTACAAATACAGGTGCATATCATCCATTCTGTCAACTTTCTGATCTCCTTTGACTACTTTTGTCACATGCTTTATGAAGGGCAGCATACTCTTTTACGATGCGACCATGTTCTCCTCTGTCCCAAACACATATGTATATAACATGCTGTATATAGGTAGTTTACATGACAAAAGCAATCTTAATATTAAGATATACATTATTTTTAATAATTAAAACAGGCCTTTGAAATTTGGGGGAAAACATTTGGCAAGGACAAGTTTTTATGTATTTCACCTCTGTGTGCGGGGTGAATGCTGTAATCTGTTTATATGGGCAGCAAAAAAATATGCACTGCTTACTCTCTTCTATTGTGAGCAGTGTGAAATAGACCAGAGACCCCATTTGTCAGTCTTCAACATAACATCTCTATTCCCTCCATCAGTGAATGAGGGTTACATCAGTAACCAATACGTATTACTTCAAATATCAGTCTTTTTTGTTTAAAAGGGGCACAGCTTTCTCCACTCTTCTCTACATTCCTATTCCTTTGAAAGCAAAGAGTAATTAGTTTTGTAACTTTTTTGAATCTGATAGCATTCTCAAAGTGCTAAGACCTCTAAAGCAAGTGAGTCAAACAAAGAGCTTTACCAGTTCAAAGCCTTGCAGAGCCCTATCTCTTCTTTAAGTGCTAATCTTCACTTCTTTAGATTGGAGTAATCACATGACAGACTTGGTTTGTGATGTGGTGCTCCTGAGGTTTGCCACTTATTTTCTTTTTTCCCCTTTTTCACACATCCATGCAGATTGTTTACACTGCTCCTAAAGTGGTGTAAATTGAATTCCAGTACATCGTCTTATCAGTGGCCTCAAGTGTATAGTTGTGTATGCACCCCCTCTGGACATTAACTATCTACAGTTTTTGTTAGATTTGCATAAAATGCATCTCTATCTATCTATCTATCTATCTATCTATCTATCTATCTATCTATCTATCTATCTATCTATCTATCTATCTATCTATCTATCTATCTATCTATCTATCTATCTATCTATCTATCTATCTATCTATCTATCTATCTATCTATCTATATACCTACCTACCTACCTATCCTTCCATCCATCCATCCATCCATCCATCCATCCATCCATCCATCCATCCATCCATCCATCCATCCATCCACCTACCTATCTATCTATCTATCTATCTATCTATCTATCTATCTATCTATCTATCTATCTATCTATCTATCTATCTATCTATCTATCGGGTAAATTAAAAAATTACAAAAAGTGTCCATGATAAAATAAATAATTATGCGAACTAAACAAGCCATTCTTTTTGACAACTCTATTCTAATTGTATTGATTTATGTTTTATTGATAATCAGTTTTTTATTTTTTCAATAAAAAAATAAATACATTTATGTATGAGTTCTGAATTGCATTTTTTAAATAAAAATAGCCTATCAATAGATCAAATGTGATTGACCCTATATTGCTGATTTTCACCACGTCATACTCTGGTAATTTTTACATTATTGACTATAAACTTGACATTAAAGTATTTTACCATCCACTGACAAAGCAAGTAGGAATGGTAATATGTAACCTTTAGCATCAGATTGTCAGGATGACCGGCAATGATATCCGAACATATCTTCCTATAATTGCTTTTCTTTGTCATATTGAATTGTGTGTATGGAATAATGTGCTGGTGCAATGTAACAAAAAAGTTCAAACTGTGGATATGTTAACTTAAAAAAAAATGCATCTTCAGAAAGGTCTGTGAAATGTTAGTCTCTTGTCTTGTCAAAGGTCTTGATCAAACGAGCCACTGGAAAGGACAGATGGTGGCTGCACTAGAGGGGGGGCGGTTTGGGTGCTGAGCTATGACAAGTCCTCTGAGCTGGAAGAATGGTGGACCGCTGCACTTAGGTGAGTTAGGGATCAAATGACAGCAAAGATGTGATACCAAAGGGAACATGGTGTGGTCAGGCACCTTTACCCATTTAGAGACAGGTGAGCGGGAAACAGCCTTTCAGTGTGGATAGAATGGAGGGTACACGCAGGTCAGGAGGCAATCATCATTCTAACACCTTACTGCTCAGCGTGTGGTACCTTTCATCAGACAGCCTCTCACTCTCAGAGCAGTAATACTGCAGTGCAAAGATGGAGCAGGAAGTTGTGGATTCAACCATTACTGACAACAGATCTTAATAAATGTGTAAAGTATAGCTGGAAAAATATGCTTGCTAATTTCTGTGATTATTGTGGACTAATTAAGGAATTCTTGGTCTCTAGTAGCCCTGGACTAGGACTTGACAAACTTGACTTGGACTTGACTACAGCCCTAGAACTTGACAAACTTGACTATATATATATATATATATATATATATATATATATATATATATATATATATATATATATATATATATATATATATATATATATATATATATATATATATATATATATATCAAGACCGAGCCCTAAGAGGTTTGAGTACAATTCAATTGACCAAGTCCAAATGAGACAATCAAGAGAGCAGAAGTGTAAAGAGTAACAAAATATTCTACTCAAGTAAAAGTACTGTTACTTCCATGAAATTTTACTTAAAATTACTGGTCTAAAAATTGACTCAAGTAAAAGTAAACCTACAATTACATGTAGGCAGTTAACTAAATTGTTTCATAATTTTCCAACAAACGGCTAAACACCAACAAACGTATATGTAATCACACCCGCGAACATTGTTTATTTATTTATTTTTGACGTTTCTGTTATAAGTGTACAATGTTTATTGTTTTTGACCACATGCTATTTCAGCTACAGTCATGCAAAACATGTTTGTTTTTCATTTGGCCAGTACAGTAGACTAGTAGAGGCATGGTTATGTTTTGTAACAGGCTCATAATTGTTTTTGGGTTTTTTTGCGAAACACATTTGGTTATATTTATTCTACAATAACAAAAAAATTGGTATGGCAATATTGACGGCATTATTTACAATACAAAAAAATAATAATACGCCGTTTAAAAAAAATGTATTAAGACATGTTGTACTGCATCCTATAAACACTATAAACTGCATCCTATAAACACAACCAAGCCTAAAAAAAACACCACGGAACCACCCCTTTAAAACTGAGGTACCGAACCGTAAGTGAGATACACCCCTAAAGTATACTGATGCATGTACTAGTAGTATACTTGTAAATGTTCTATTTCAATATTTTTGGATTAATTGGCCCACTATTTAGTGTATACAATTATATTATTACTTTAAGTAACAGTAGTAAACTTTTAGCACACAACAACAGTTTACAACTGCGTTTTTAGTTTGTACTTCAAATATACCACAAGTGAACTTACACAAGTATAAGTAATGACTAGTTGTTTTCTGTTCCTGCCTCGCTGCTGTGGTTTGCGTTTGTAGCTGTAGCATTGATTTGAATACATGTTACTATAATTCCTTGTTGTTTATAGTATACTGCTAATTTTACTTCCCAGATATAATGTTTGTCTAGGTAAAGGAGTAACAGTGCGGGGGGAAAAAGAAATTGTGGTAAGTTAGTGTGTTTAGGGTGAGTTAGTGTGCCGGTGTCCTGGCATTTCATCCTACCCATCAGATTGTCCTAGGACTTCCAGTGTAGTCACATATACACATTTAAAAATATATATTTACATTGTATTAAGAGTAGGTTTAATTAAATAAACACAATTAATTAAATAAATAATCATGAACATAACACTAAATATAACTTAAACATCAGCATATATCTTATATTGTTGCAATAGCATTTTGCTAGCCTTTTAAATTGTAATTTGTTCTTGCCTTCTCCCTTCTCACACTCAAGTCCATCTTTAACAAAAAAAATTGTTGTCAGAGTTAGTACTGGCTGCAGAAAAAAAGTATTAATTGTTTGGTGATTTTAATATCCAGATATTGAAAACATGGGGTTGGCATTAACAGACAACAGGTGTCAGAACCAACTCATTATTAAAATCATACTTAAGATTTAATATTGAATGTTAATGATGTTGTAATTCTCCAGAAAAGCGATGACATCTCTGATCATTTTGTAGTCTCATGTATGTTACATTAGCCAAGACGTAAAAACAATTATTTGTTAAAAATATGGTAGAACTTCATTCAGAACTATAATTTCTATCACTAAAGATGGCTTCACAAATAATCTTCCTGAATTGTTTCAACTCCTCAACATATCAGACAGCTTAGAAGAACTCGATGTTGCAACAGAAACTACTCTATTGACTACTTACTCTATATATCTATCTATTGACACCAGCCCTAGGTATTTGGACTAAATTGATGAGAAATAAAAGTTTGGACATTTGCCATACAGTAATGACTTTATGCATTTCTTGACTCGCAAGATTGTTACTATCAGAGAGAAAATTATAACCAAACAACCCTACAGTATCACATCTGACATTTGCTATAGACCTAAGCATCTAAACTTGTTAAGAAATCAAAATCATCATGTTAGACCCTATACCAACTAAGCTACCGAAATATTATATCGATCACATGTTCAGTATTGAGTACCGCAAGGCTCAGCATTACTAACTATGCTTTTCAACACGTAGAGCAGGGGTGGGGAACGTTGGTCTAGAAGGACACTCTCTTGCAAAGTTTAGCTCCAACCCTAATAGATAATTCTGAGATAATTCTCAGATTTATATTTATTTGCCTCCTTACAAATATACCAATTGACAAAACTAACCGTTTGCATGATATAAAAAATAATTTGCCATTGTATGGCAAGTAATTTTCTATTAAATTCTTCTTATATATATATACTCCATAACAATGCCCTCTTACATCTTTAAATTCAGTTAGGAACCTGTATGTGTTATTTTGTAAAATATAAAAAATAATATTTAAAAAATATTAGGCAAAATAAGCTACAGAATATTTTGTTCTGTATTGGCAGGTTTATTCATTCAAAATCGATAATTATGTTTTTTTTTTTTTTTTTTTTTTTTGTTATTACAATTAGGCCTATATCTGCATTTATGGTAACCTACAGACTTTCAAACATGAAAATGTAATTTATTGAAAATGACATATAAACATATTTTTCTATTCTATTTTGCGTGTCGCGTGAAAAATAGGTGTCTCTTCTATTTCAATCATGCCACGCGTGTCACACAGGCAGTGTGCAAGCTCTAACCGGTTACCATGGGAGCCGAAATAAAAACGGACACGCCACGCAGCCGAGACGCTCACGGCACGCTTGCAGTGTGTCCCCGTCGTAATTAACTCAGGAGGATCACATTCATTTAATCAACTAATTTAGTGAGATAAGAGATACTGCACCTCTGTTCCATGACATGATGATGTTTTTCAGGATCGCTCCACCACCCCTTCTAACTTCTAACTATTTCTATCCCAATCTGGGAGGAAGAGAACTCTGGGTTACAAATTACTAGCTTAAATAAAAAAAAAATTCCCTTCCCTTCAAAGTCCCTTCAAATAATGCCCTATTTCAGGGTATAGGGTCAATTTCAGATTCAGCCCCTGTCATGGAGACTGAGCAGCCCAACATCTCGATTGAGACAGAGTCTCTCAGGTGTGTGTGCCCGCCCGCCGATCTGTTTGTGAGTTGTGTAGGTGAGTTTGTGTGCACATGTATGTTTGAGTGTGTTTCAAGTACAATTACAAAGCAATTCATTGGTTTTGTTTAACTCTGAAACAATTTTCGAGTTGCGTTGTGGTAAAAATAGCTACGGGTAATGCCAACTGATTGAGGAGTGCAACCACTCTACGTCATCAACCTAGAACGCAAACAAAATGGCGCCGCCCATGGTCCAAATATAAAATCGATTTTTTAAATAATGTAGATCTTTCATGGGTTTTCTACTACATATTTCAGTAAGAGACATTGTTTATGTTATATTAAGCCATACAAGTCTCAACACCATGGGATCCCTTTAAAAAAAGCATACAGTTTGTTGATAACGGAGCTAATTTTCAATACAAATGTTTGTTTAGAGAACATGGTGATGCTAACTTCCAGGTTTACCTTCAAAAACACATCATCACTGCAGCACTCTCTAAGATAATGTCTAAAATGATCTTCATTGTTTATCCTGGTGTCAGAAAATATTGAAATATACAAATAATTGTGATTCATGTTTAATTAATCATCATATTGCCCATTTTAATCGAATTACATAATTATTACTTAATAATTAAAATTAAATGGAACTGAAATTAAACTAAATTGAATTCCAATCTTAATTTAAAACTAAAATTAAACTGAAATTAATTTCGAAAAACTGGGACATGCAAAAGAACACAGACTGGAAAAGGAACATGAAATTACCAATTAGTAAGCAATCCCTAAAGAGAAGACCTGTGATTAACAGAGCTAATGAAAAACAGAACTCAGACTAATGTCACTGCTGACCCCAATTGAGCCTCTGACAGGACCTTTAATAAGGTGAGAGGGTGAATGGACCTCGACAGTGCTAAGCAGTCTCTATTGAATGAACATTAACCCTGTGCTGCCCTCCCCTCCAGCACACATCTGGCAGAGAACTGGACTAGTACCAACTCTCAGTGGGCAATGCCCTTCTTTACCAAAGCATGCTGGGACAGATTGGGTATGAGTGTGTCAGTGCCAAGCTGCTATATTTACAGAGGTAGAGAGCTGAATGCCAACTTCACTCAACCTCATTTTCAGCATACAAAAGTACACTCACAATCAGTACATCCTTTCTAGCAATAAAATGCATTTAATTTGGCTATTAATTTTGAACAAACCACATGAAACAACTCAGGTCTTGATTCAAATACTGTAGTGGTCAGGGCTAAAGGTTACCACCCAGGTTCTTTTGTATTTTTTTTTTAATTCATTTTAAATATTGTATTTAGTAAACAAAATCGAAAATTAAATTAGTTAAATTAGTTACTCATCCTCGTGTTGTTCCAAAACCATATCACTTTCTGTTTAGTTGAACACAAAAGGAGTTTAACAATGTTCCATAAAACTAAGGATAAAATTACAACAGCAAAAAAAAAAAAAAAGACAAAAGTATATAAAAGTAGTCTATGTGACTCTGTGGGCTATATTACAGATCTCCTAAAACTATACAATACCTTTTCATGAAGAAATAGACCAAACACAAAAATATATATGCGTGCTTCTATAACTGGGTCGAGTGCGGAGCATTTGAGTCGTGCAAAACTGATAAGAGCATATCCAATGAAGAACATAACTGGATATAAAACCTTGACACACAACTAATTTCTTTGTCGCTGTAACTTACCAAAACCATGCATTAAAACCTGCAACCAGGGCTTAAAAAAAATCTGTTCACTCCACGTAGAATCAGTATTTTAATATTTCGGTTCATTTTTTACTTCTATAACATTACTGTTCAATACAGCTTGATTAAAAAAAATACTGGCTCAAAACATTATATTTTAACTTTTGTATTCTTAAAATAATGTAAATAAAGAACGTCTCGGGTTACTATTGTAACCCTTGTTCCCTGAGAGGGAACGAGACACTGCGTCGTCGAGTGACGACACTCTGGGAACGCCCCCAGCGTGACGGCTCTGAAGTATGAATGAAATCAGCCACCAATCCGATTGGTGCAACGTCGTGACGTAACCGGCGACGGCGTACACGGAAGCTATAAGAAGGCGCCGCTCCAAACAACAGACAGCCTTTGCGATGAAGCGAGCGCTCTACGTGTAGGTGTGGCGACGAGACGCAGTGTCTCGTTCCCTCTCAGGGAACAAGGGTTACAATAGTAACCCGAGACGTTCCCTATATCGAGGGAACTCAACACTGCGTCGTCGAGTGACGACACTCTGGGAACGTCAATACCCACTATGCCACACCGAGACACGCCCATCCTGGTGTGAAGCTGGAGCCCAGGCACACTCAGGACGCAAGCACTCTAGCACCCGGCGTAGCCGGGAGGTCCAGCTTATAAAATCTTATAAAGGTGTGTGGATTAGCCCAACCCGCCGCCTCACATATCTCAATAAGTGAGGCTCCCGAAAGGAGGGCCACCGAGGAGGCCAAGCCCCTCGTAGAGTGAGCCCTCACGGCCATGGGTGAAGGCATATTGCGCACCCGATAAGCCGTGGCTATCGCCTGCACGATCCAGTTACTAATAGTCTGTCTCGCCGCAGGCAACCCTTTCTTAGGGGGGCCAAAGCACACCAGAAGCTGGTCCGATTTCCTCCATTGAGCCGACCTGTCTAGATAGATCCTCAATGCCCTAACCGGGCAGAGCAGGTGCAGCCTAGCTTCCTCTGCCGTCGCGTGAGGCGGAGGATGAAAAGCCTGAAGAAATACTGACCCCATCCCTGAAGATGGGACCTTGGGCACGTAACCCGGTCTGGGATGCAAGATAGCTTTCACCCCGCCCGGGGCAAACTCCAAGCAAGTAGGCGTGACCGCCAATGCCTGGAGGTCCCCCACTCTCCTCAGAGAAGTGATGGCGAGGAGAAATGCTACCTTCAGGGTCAGATTTCTCGCCTCAGCCGACTCCAACGGTTCGAAGGGGGCCTCAGCCAACCCTTCCAGAACCACTGCCAGGTCCCAAGCCGGGACTCTGGGATGAGCCGCAGGCCTCAATCTCCTAGCCCCACGGAGAAAACGCACAACCAAGTGGTGTCTACCCAAAGGGCCCCCTTCCAAAGGCGAGTGGAAAGCCCCTATGGCTGCCACATACACCTTCAGAGTGGATGGGGTCAAACCAGCGGAGAAACGGTCTTGGAGGAACTCCAGTACTGAAGTGACTGCGCAGTCAACTGGGTCCACCCCCCTTTCTCTACACCAGCTAGTGAAGACATTCCACTTTAGGCTATACAGTTTCCTCGTAGAGGGAGCCCTAGAGCTGAGAATGGTCTCAACGACCTCTTGTGGCAGACCCTCCTCTAGGTACTGTGCCCCCTCAGAGGCCAGACCCAGAGGTTCTACAACTCTGGCCTGGGGTGGAAAATCACACCCCCTGCCTGAGACAGCAAGTCCCTCCTCAGAGGGACCTGCCACGGGGTTCCGTCTAGAAGTGCCACAATGTCGGAGAACCAAGCTCGGGACGGCCACCGGGGTGCCACTAATAGGAGGCTGACGCCCTCCCGGCGGACTCGCTCTAGAACTCCCGGGAGCAGAACGATCGGGGGAAATGCGTACAGACGCTGCCTCGGCCACGTCTGTGTCATGGCATCCAGCCCCAACGGGGCCGGAGGCCTGAGGCTGAACCACAGTGGGCAGTGGGTCGTTTCTACGGAAGCAAACAGATCCACTTCCACTGGGCCGAACCTCTTGCACATGGCCTCCACCACCTCTGGGTGGAGCCGCCACTCCCCGGGCCTCAGCCCCTGCCTCGACAGGACATCTGCTCCCTGGTTCTGGTCCCCTGGGACATACATCGCTCTGAGAGACGACAGTTTCCCCTGGGACCACAGGAGGATCTGAAGCGCCAACCTGCATAGTGGGCGTGACCTCAGACCCCCCTGGTGATTGAGATACGATACCACCGACGTATTGTCGGAACGTATCAGGACATGGTGGCCGTGAAGGTCTGGGAGAAAGCTCCTCAAAGCTTTGTAAACCGCCAACATTTCCAAGCAATTTATGTGCCAGGAGGAATGTTGGGGTCCCCATGAACCCCTCATGAACCGGCCTTCCATGACCGCGCCCCAGCCCGTGAGGGAGGCGTCTGTTGAAAGGATCTTCCTGCAACATAACGCTCCTAACACAGGCCCTTGGGACAGGAACCTCGGATCCTTCCATATAACGAGGGAACGAAGGCATCTACGCGTTACCCTGATCATACGGAAAGGTTTTCCCCTCGAGGAAAACCCCTTGGTTCCTAGCCACCACTGGAGGGGCCTCATGTATAGCAGACCCAACGGAATTACATTGGATGCTGCTGCCATGAGTCCCAGCAGTCTCTGAAACTGCTTCACAGTGCGGCTGTGGCCTAGCTTCACCCCTGAGACCTCCGCCAGTATAGAACCCACCCGTGCGGGAGACATGCTCGCCCGCATCGAGGTTGAGTCCCATACCACCCCGAGGAACGTGGTCCTCTGGGCGGGTATCAACACGCTCTTGGCCGTGTTCAGTCTCAGCCCCAAGCACCTGAGATGGGCTAAAACGTCATCTCGATGCCGAATCGCCATCTCGCGCGACTTTGCCATAATGAGCCAGTCGTCGATGTAATTCAGCACACGGATGCCCTGCAGCCTCATAGGGGCCAGAGCTGCATCCATGCACTTCGTGAAGGTGCGAGGGGAAAGAGCTAGACCGAAAGGAAGCACCCGATATTGGTACGCTTCGCCCCCGAAAGCGAACCTCAGGAACTTCCTGTGGGCAGGAAGGATGGAGACATGAAAATATGCGTCCTTTAGATCTATCGTGACGAACCAGTCCTCAAACTGGATCAGATTCACGATCATTTGAATTGTGAGCATCTTGAACCTGAATCTCCTCAGAGACCGATTCAAGTACCTCAGATCTAATATTGGACGTAAGCCTCCACCCTTTTTGGGAACAATGAAATAACGGCTGTAAAAGCCCGACTCCCTGTCTGGCGGAGGGATTTTCTCTATCGCCCCCTTGACCAGCAGAGACTGCACTTCTTGTTCCATAACCTGCCTCTGGGCCGGGGGGACCACAGTCCAGACCACCCCGCTGAACTTCGGTGGTGGAACTCTGAACTGCAATCTGTACCCCCTTCCCACTGTACTCAGGACCCAAGCAGAAATATTCGGGAGGCACATCCATGCGCCGATATATTCTACTAGGGGAACCAGCCTCTCGAGGCTGGTCTCTGGTACCCACCGAACCCCCTGCCCGACCCCCTGAAGCGGCCACCCGGCAGAGCTTAGTCGGGGAGGATTTTCGGTGTGCGCACACATTCGCTGCCCCGCCGCAGGTCGATTTCGAGGCGGCTGGGACGGCGCACGTACGCGGGAAACCGATGAGGCCCGAAGCGTTGTTAACGGCGGGAACACAACATCGATTTCCCCAGAGCTGCGGGCTCGGAACGACCTCGGTCGTCCGCCCCCGGGAGGGCCAGCTCTGAGCGATCCTGCCGCAGCTAGGACCGCTTGCCAGAAGCCTTCTTCGCCTGAAGGACTTCCCTCAAGTCGCCCTTCGGCTTAGAAGACTTCTGGCGAGAACGTCGCCTCCTTTGCCAGGCTCCCTCGGGAGGGGCGCGGGAAGCGACGCTCTCCTTTTGCGCCTGTCTGTGGGCGCTGGTGGAGGGCCGGGACTGGCCACCAGAGACCTCCCTGCTGGCTACAGGAGGCCCCTGGCGGCGAGGGAGATACTGCCGGAAAGCCGCCGACTGTTTCCTCACCTCCTGGAATCTCTCGACAACGCTATTGACTGCGTCGCCGAAGAGACCCACAGGAGCTATCGGGGAATCCAGAAGGAAGGATTTCTCCTTCTCCTTCATCCCCGACAGGTTTAACCACAGGTGCCTCTCCACGCACACCATGCCAGCCATAGAGCGGCCGATAGCACGGGCCGTCTCTTTGGTGACGCGGAGAGACAAGTCGGTAGCTTTCCGCAGCTCTGTAATATCGTCCGGAGACGGACCCTCTCCCTCATCTAGCTCTTTGAGGAGCTCAGCTTGGTATGCCTGCAGTACCGCCATGGTGTGCAGGCAACTACCAGCTCTACCGGCCGCTCGATATGCCCTGCCCACCAGGGACGACGTGTCCCTGCATGGCTTGGTGGGCAGGACAGGGGCTTTCAGGGACGCTGCTGCCTCGGGAGACAGATAGCTCGCTAACGCCTCCTCGACGCGAGGCAGCGTCCCATAACCAGCCTCAGCCGCGCCCACGACACACCCGAAGTCGAGAACTGGGGGTGTCGATAGGCGCGACGAGTATGGTTTTCCCCATGATTTGCACAACTCGTTATGCAAATCCGGGAAAAACGGCAAGCCCCTGCGTGGCGGCTGAGCACGCTTTTTGAAGAAGCGTCCATCCAACCTGCTCACAGGCTGGACTTCCACCTCTTCCTGTGGCCAGTCGATACTGAGTTTGGCCACAGCACGTGTCAGCACGTCCACCAGCTCTTCTTGAGCGGGAGAGTGAAGAGGTGAATTCACCTGCACTCCGCCCGCCTCCAGGCTGAACTGATCTGATCCCTCGGAATCAGACAGCATCAGCACTGGGTTATCAACCTCGTGGGAAGAAGCCGCAGCGCGGGCTTCCTCACGAGGCGGAAGAGCGTCTGAATCATCGGACGAGGATTGGGAAGATGCCTCAGCATGCCCGCCTCCCGTCGCGAGATCCAGTTGTGAGCCCCAGGATCTACGCCGCCGCGCTGCCTCAACCGACGCGGGACCAGACCCACGGGGCTCGCGAGCCTGACCGCCTTCGGTGAAGACGGCCAGCCGTGAGCGCAGCACCCGGAGCGGCAGCCTCTCACACTCGCTGCAGGCGGCACCCTCAAGCGCCGCCTGAGCATGCTGCGCTCCGAGACACTGCACACACAGCTGGTGTGTGTCCGAGCCCGTGATAAAGCGCGGGCACGGATGAACACACCTTCTAAATTGCTCGCTTGCCATGCTTATTCGAAAAAGGGACTGATATTCAGACAGACAACAGTAAATAGACAAACAATATTCACACAGAGCGCCTCGCTGAAGAGCAAAGACTGTCTGTTGTTTGGGGCGGCGCCTTCTTATAGCTTCCGTGTACGCCGTCGCCGGTTACGTCACGACGTTGCACCAATCGGATTGGTGGCTGATTTCATTCATACTTCAGAGCCGTCACGCTGGGGGCGTTCCCAGAGTGTCGTCACTCGACGACGCAGTGTTGAGTTCCCTCGATATAGGGAACTGCTGGTTCTTTGAATAAGTACAGTATTTTCTTTTCTAAAAAAAAAAACTATGTTCGTAAAGCTTCATGTTTTATGTATTTGAGGAGAGAAGAGTGTTTTAGTTAGGTATTTACCATCTAGTCATAGCCAATACTAGCCTAGAAATCTAGACGCACCCTAGCGGCAGCACATCTAATCTGCTGTGAGTGTCGTCTTGCAACTCTCAATACACTTCTGAGCTGTAATCGCCTAACTCTGGTCGGGCCAATCACTTCGTGAGTCATGGAGTCGCATATAGAGTCGGTGGGCGGGGCTTAACATAATGAAGGCCGAGTTGCGTTTGCGTGCTTCTAGTAAACACAGAATCTGGCGAACGGCGGTCTTTCCAATCAACTTTGACCGCGACTCTGGAAGACTGGAGTTAAGCTTTTCTCTGAGAAAAGAACAAAGAACGGCACTGAAGTCATTCTTAAAAAGGGAAGATGTGTTCTGAGTTTTGCCAACCGGATACAGCGAAAGTTTAATCTATCAACTAGCTCTGCTTCACCTTCGTTGCTCTGGTTGGTTGTAGTGCCATCCAATTGCGTGCACGCCGTGCAGAGGGAGTCTGAAAGACAACCGTTTATCCCGCCCCTCAGATTGAGCCCTGTCAATGGTGAGTTTCCAGACCAAACATCTTGATGTGTGTCTGGCTTGTCAGGCTAAGCCAATACAGCATGTGCATAGCACTTTATCTTTTATAACACAAGGTTTTGGCCAAATGTATTAAACGACAGGAAAAACTGACTGTCCAGATAGCTAAAATAAACTAAGTAACCTGTAAGTTAATTTTGTTGTTACAGTCACCAATTGGATTGAAGTCAAAGGCCCTGTCCCAAATGGCACACTTCATGTGCACTTTCAGTCTTGTGGACTTACCATGGCCGATCCGTGCACATGTCCGTTAAGTTCACAAGACCGCATGGGTGTCCCACTTCTCATTTTAGGTTTCAGATAGGTGCTCGCAAGCACCTCCTTTGAGGTCAATATGCGCCCTCGATGCGCACTTCTGCCGAGCCTGCCCTGGTGCAGATTAAGCAGCGGACTTCTTCCAGGCAGTCAAAGCAGCATTACGTCGTGAAAGTGCGGACTCAGAGGAAGGGACTCCACTTTCCATAGTTCATTGCCCAGGTTCAACATCCATGATTGTTTTCAGCAGTGTCTTCTTTACCTCATTACCTCTGCCTAAATAAAGCCTGGTTATATTTTTACTCATTGCTAAGTATTGAGGACTACATTTCTGAGTGCTCCTCTGGTTTTCCTTTTTTCTGGCTTACCCTGTTTGTCTGAGTTTTGTCTTGGTGTTTGTTTTGGATTGCTTGCCTATGTATTAACCATTTTACCTGTTTCTAGTGATGGGTAGTGATGCAAAGTCTGATTCATTTCCGTGAACCGGTTCTTTTCGGACAGTTTGGCTCAATTAACCAGTTCATAGGTTCTTGACGTCATTATGCAATGATGTCACTGTGCATTTCTTTTATGCACTTCTTTATGCTTTTATGCATTTCTCAGTGTCACGTTATATCAAGAAAACAATCAAGTAATCTGTGTCGATGCATAGTGAAACAATTGAATAAAGTTATTTGTGTGAGTGCATTAGTTGATTGTTTCTTTTCATTCACTTAAGTTAATGGTGTTTGTGTTCACAGTTAATTCATTTATCCTTCACATCAGATTCGACTGAAAATTGCACAACTACAGAACACATTATCATGGATCAAGAAACACAGATATGTTGCATGTCTAAAGTAGCCTTTTAAACGTATACATTTCGCTAAACAACTTAAACTATAATCTGCATGCACAGTAAACTACAGTAAAATGTATTTAAATCTCTCAAAAGAAAGGTTTTTGCAGGTTTTAATAAAATGTTATTTAATAATAGTAGTCATACTAAGCATGTTTCCAGGAAGTGCCTCAGACTTGCGTCGCCAACTCAATTATCAGAATCCTTTGTAATCCACCGCAAACTTCGACAGCTGGTTGAAACGGCTCGTTCGGTTGAGTCCTCAGTAATCCTTGGCAAACTCCGACAGATGTTTGAACCGGCTTTTGCGTCTTGTGTCATCAACCCGGAACTAAAGTTTGATTCAGTTTAATTAATGAACCGACTCAACCGGTTATTTGCTGAGAACCGGCTCAAAAGAACGATTAGTTCAAGAACCAAACATCAGCTTCCAGGGCCTCTTTCACTCCGGGCCCTCCACCCTCTGCACCCTGGTTTGCTCCACCTCCCTCTTGGACATTTCGGGTCCTGTTAGGAGTGTCTGGAGGGGGCTATGTTACAGTCACCAGCTTGAGAGCCACCAGAAGGCACTCCACCCTGGACTACTTATCCCTCTCTCAAAGACTCCATTTCCCATAGTTCATTGCCCAAGTTTAACATCCATGATTGTCCATCCATTTGTTTACTGGATTATCCTGAGTTTTCTGGCTGGCATTTGTTTTGGACTATTTGTTTGTGTATTTACCTTTTTTCTAGATTATGTATGTCGATTTCCCAATAAATTGCATTTGGATCCTCAATCATTGCGTTTCTGAGCAATTACATAACAATTCTAATGTGTTGCACTTACTGCCCCAGGGCACGTATGGGATGTACAACAAACAAAAACATTTTCTTTTTTAGTTTTTCTGAGTAGCATCACTGAAAAACATCCTGCTCAAGTTTCGGGTTGAATCATTAGTTCTTCCAATGTTTCATTGTCGATTTGGACTTGTGCTGGGATTGATGTAAAATCAACGTCATTGTTAATGTCTTTACAGTTTGTACTATCGCTGACTGAGCTTTAGAAAGCCCCAGGATGGAGCTGGAGTTCAGTTATAGTAATGGGCATTTGTTTTCTGAAATATTTGCTGCACACGGTAGACAAATCACAACAGACTCAGAGAAGAGTAGGCTTGTGGAAAGGAAAGCTTTAGAAAGACATCAAGTCGAATGAGAATCATTGAACATTGTGGTAATGTATTATGATAAAATTAAAGTTTTTTTTTTTTACCTTTGATGCATGTAGACCTGTTGTTGGAGACCTCCAAAACTAAATTAGGAAACTTTAAAATAGCATAATAGGGGCACTTTAAGGACCCAAAAAACAGGACTGAAATCATATTCTGCTGCTGTGTAAATGTCTTGCCCAGTCCACATTAATTGTCTTTTATTTATTTTTTCTGTTTCACAGAAGAAAGAAAATCATACTGGTTTGGAACATGAGTGGAGTAAATTATGCCAGAGTGTTGTGTTGTGTTGTATTGTATTGTAGGTGATGTATTGTATGTTGTACTTTTTTTTTTTTTTTATATATATATCCCTTTACAATGGGACTTCAGATGCACAAGCATCAAAACAGATTGTTCACATTATATTTTAACTACGGCAAATTATATGAAATTGGCATGACATATATAGATTCAAATGGTTGAAATGAATAACTGGCATCCATCATCAGCAAACATGCATCATGGTGTTCCAGGTTGATGCGCTTTGACATTGAAGAGCTGAAGCTCTGATAGTATTAAATAAGGTCCTCACAGGCACAGATCGCAAGCACAGCAAGAAGACTGAACTCTCTCTAACAGGGCCTTGTGGCAAGGTTTTGTTAAACCTCTTTTTTAACATGGGCTATAGGGAACTTTAATCCTCTCCATGTCATGCACTATCATGAACCTTAACCTGTGGGCATAGATGTGATTGTTATTCCATGTAAAGCATGACAAGACTTACTAAACAGTGTAAACATGCACACTATCCCTGTATGGGAAATTAATTCTAATATAAAATTTGTTTCCTGAACTCTGGAAACTGTCCCTGAGAAGGACACCTCTGCCCACAGAGAAAGACGTGAGACAGATAAACAAAGCGTCATCTCTTGAAACTTTATTTAATCAGCCCTGATCAAGATGAAAAAATAGAAAGCTTAATAAATATTGTATAAATGGATTTATTGTATAATGTGAGCAATCAAATTAATTATGGGTTTTCAGGACTGTTAGAAGCCAGTGTAACCATGGATTTTTCAGTACTACCTCATCTACTAAAGCATTTGCCCATAAATATGTCTGGAGGTCTTGGATGAATTTTTAATGGGTGAGCAGAGGAGATGAAAGAGGGATTGCTAGGATCAGGGGGACATGAGTATTGAGCTGCTGGCACAAAGCAGAGAGGCCGCTCACCTCCAATCTTTCTCAGTGACATCCTCTATGTCTTATTGCTGTAATTAGCCTTTAGTTTGTCACAAGCCCAGTCTCTCATTATCAGGACAGGGAACAGGAGGGAGAGCAGACCCATGGGCCAGTCAGACAGGAGGTGCTCAGGATGTCACCTTACACAGTATGTGCTTCTAATGTTGAATCCTAAATGCATATGGTCATGATAGGGAGATGTAAAAAGGAAACAATGCTATAATGAGAAGTGAGTCATAGTCCTTGTTTTAGACATAAAATAATAGTTGATCATTAGTTCAATATAAAGTTATTCATCTTGGCCATCACACTTAAATGTATTTCTGTCAGGACCACTATCATCAAAGAATTAGCATATAGTTTGGATTGTCGTGGTGTGGTTCTGTTCTTGGCAAGAACTCCCTGCGCATTTATGCAGCTTAGCAGGCACTCTTAGAAGAAAAGGTTCTATAAAAGGTTCTATCTGTTCTACGTAGTTGGAACCCCTAAAAGGTTCACTGCAAAAAATGCTTTTCTTACTTAGTATTTTTGTCTTGTTTCTAGTCCAAACATCTAAACATTCTTAAAACAATAAGTATTTACTAGACAAGCAAAAGTAATTGTCTTATTTTGGAAATAATTAAAATTACTCATAATTACTCTTAATTAAAATTACTCATAATTAAGAGAGTTTTTGCTAAGATAAGAAATGCATTTTTTTTCTTTGATAAGAAATGCATTTTTTTATTTATTTTTTGCAGTGTTATATATAGAACCAGGGCCGTGCACAGGGGGGTGGCCCGGTGGCTTGAAGAAGGGGAGAAAAATTCCAGATATTTTTTTTAACTTGGAAAAAAGAATTTCTAATTTCTTTGTTAAAATTAAATATAAATGGGGAGGTGTCTGAAGATCCGGTTAAAATTTCGAATTATATATCAACCTTTTATCAGACATACAGCAAAGAGGTTGATGGCAATACAAGACAATTTCTAGATAGCATAAAAGCAAATGCCAAATGTATAGATCAGGATTGTATGATGTTGTGTGACAAAGATATATATATTTTTTTTTTTACGGCATTAAGATTTTAGATAGAGAAATAAAATGCTGTCAATTAGCAGATGATACAACAATATTTGTTCGAGATTCATCAGAAATTAAAAATGTGATTGATTGTTTGAATAAGTTTTCATTAGTCTCATCTAAAATTTAATTTAAACAAATGTGAGTTGTTCCCTCTTAAAAAAATTGTGATATTCTTTGTATTAATGGAATCTCTGTAAAAAAAAATTATTTTATTATACTTATTTAGGAATCAAAATATGTAAAGGTGAAAAGGAAAGGGGTCAGCTTAATTTTCAATCTGTAGTTCAAAAAGTAAAACACAGATTTAATGTATGGGTAATGTGAGACTTGTCAATTAATGGGAGAATTATTTTATCAAAAACTGAATGTTTATCTCGTCTGCTTTATCCTGCTATTTCTCTAGAAGTCCCTAATAACATCATAAAAGAAGTCGATAAGAATATTTTTAATTTAATTTGGAGATACAGATCTTATTACATTAAAAAAGTTATCTTAACTCATTTGGTTGGTAATGGAGGTTTAAATGTGCTTGATTTCAGCACTTCAAATACAATTTTAAAAAATTGATGGCTCAAGCATTACTATCAATACAAAAATAAAATCTGGTATTTAATATTTGGTATTTAATTACTAATCTAATTTTTGAAAAGATGGGAGGGGTTGCCTTTCTGTTGCAGTAAAATTTTGACATCAGTAAGATTCCCATTAGACTAAGTAATTTTCACAGGCAGGTGATACATTCATGGATGCTTATTTACGAACACAATTTTTCCCCAAACAAATGTGTAATTTAGAATAACCGGTACGTTTAAGCATAAAACTTAGTTTTTTCAAAAATGGGTTGATAATGGCATCATATTTGTTAAACAGTTATTCAATGAAAATGCACACCTATATACATATGTAGAATTTCTTCAAAAATGTAATATTCCAATAACCCCAAAAGAATATTGTATAGTGTTTGATGCTATACAGTACCATCCGGTTTAAAATGTCTGTTTAAAGGAAATGTGAATAAGGAAATGTGAGTTTCAGAACTGATATTGCAATTAAATGAGTTAATATTACTGATAGAAGATGGAATAATTACTTTAGGATGTTACTTACTGAATTCAGCGCAATATCTTCTAAAACATATGGGCGTGCATAAAGTTGAGTGCATTGACTGGAAATATGCATGGTTGCTGCCAAAAAATATTGCATAATAAATAAGGTGAGAGAAGTACATTTTGAGATACTTCATCTGGTCTACCCAGTTAAAACTCTTTTTCTTCGGTTTCGTTTTGATGTTGATATTGAATGTGATTTCTGTGGCACTGAGGAGGAAAGTGTTGTCCATTTATTTTTAAGTTGCATTTACAGCCAAATGTTTTGGGTAGATTTGGAATGTTATCTTTGGAAATGTTTAGGGATGAAAGTTTGTTTTTCTGAAAAATATGTTTTTTTAATTTTTATTTTAATGGACAACAATTGTCACCAGATGTGGCATTCATTATTAATCTCTGTTTGATACTGGGAAAATACCATATTCATAAGCAAAAATGGGCTAAAGAAAACCCCCTTTTTTTTGTTGTTTAGGATAGAAATGAAAAGTTATATTGAGTTATTACTTGGGTTGAAAAACAGCAAAGCAAAACATACTAGGTCTTTATGTGAAGCTTTTAGGCTATTTATTTAATGTTCTAATACTCTTCTTTTTCTTTTGTAATTTTCTTTTTCTTTTCTTTTAATTATATAATTTAAATTTAATTTTGACTATATGTAATTTTTCTTGTAGTGTTGAATTTTGAATAGTATCTGTATTTTTGTTTTCATTTGTTATGTATATGTAACTGGCATTTAATAATATATTTTTTAAATGAATCTGCTTTTTGAACTGGTTTATTGAGCCGGGCTGTCCGAAAAGAACCGTTCCGCGGAAACAAATCTGATTTTGCATCACTAAAACACAATGAACAGAGGATGACTTTGACTATGATGAAGGTTAATATACACAAGATGACAAGGGGCTAAATGAATTACAGGTGTAGGTGATTATCTATAAGCTAAGTCATGGTGACAAACAAGGGTTGCTATGGAAACTAACAAGACAGGCATAGGCATAGGACAAGACAAAATAATATAAAAATCCATCAATCAATCAACTTTATTTATATAGCGCTTTTACAATCACCATTGTGTCGAACCAGCTTCACAGTGTCAAACAGGACAATATTGCAACAAAATTAGATTTGGCTGTACAGTCATTCTGGAGAAAACAGTGATGTTATCAGCTTATTTTAATTTATTATATTGCGACAATGTTGGCAGATCAGTGATATAGTTTATAGAATTAAATAAGAATTATTTTATAGAATTATTTTATTTGTATATTTAGTTGAATAACTTCATAATTTTAGTGTCGGAGTTATTGCGCCGGAGACGGGTTTTTTGAGCATGACGTGCCGATGAGGCAAATTCAGAGGAGACACCAATTGACACGGTCTCAGCAGACACTCCAGGATGCGTTGGTCATGTCCAGGCGCAGGTCCACCATCTGATCCGGACACGGCCTGGATCCGGGGTAAACCTCGGGATAAACAGAGAGACTAACATTAGCGTAGATGCCACTCTTTTTATTATGTAATGAGTACATCAGGTGTTTTTGTTCTAAAAATAAGAGTCCATGAGACAGAATCAAAGGAAACTGTGCCAGGCATGGGTATGGAGTAAAGATGGTATAGATGTACAAATGAATTCTAAACATTCTAAACAAACTAAGGTTTTAAATTGCCTTTGTGTTCCGTTTAAACATGTTTAGAGATGAAGAGTTCATATTTAGTATGTTATGTCAGCACAGCGTTTGTCCTTGTGCCTAAATCAGATTACATTTCTTCACTCATTTTTCATTCTGGGCTGAGGCCAGAGTAATTCAGGAGAAAAACATCTGGCACAAGGACGACACCGCAACAGTATCCCACCTGGGATCTCATCTACACAATCCATTAAAAGCATTTCAGTCCCCAACCAGCAGTTAAAAATGACCAAACGCATGCCAGAGCTTGCAAAAGTTAACACCAGTAAAAAAGTGTGAATAAAAAAAAGTTGATCCTTTGCCATGACACTCAAAATTGAGCTCAAGTGCATCATGTTTCCACTTATAATCATTGAGATGTTTCTACGGCTAGATTGGAGTCCACCTGTGGTAAATTTAGTTGATCGGACGTGATTTGGAAAGTCACACACCTTTCTATAGCTGTGTCTCATTTCGTTAAATTTCGAAGGCTGCGCCCTCCGGAGGACACATCCTGTGTAGGATGCAGTATACGGAGTGTCCTCAATCAGAATTAAACGAGACGACCTTCGTAGGACACACAGGCAGGAAGTATCACGTTGCTATGCCAACAACTTCAGCCTTGTTGCGCTCTCACGCCGGTTATATGAATGAAAATTATTTATAACTTGAAAATGACTATGAAATGTTTCTTGTCTTGACAGCAATGTACTGTTCTAAACGTTTAAAATGCACTAAACAGTTGTAATCCTGTTTAACACAACTATCTGTTTGAGGTAATAGAGCTTAAAAAACAACAACAAAAAAAGCTTGAACTACTTAATTTAAACACCACACCTACGCTCGCATGTATATCTGGCGGTGGTGCCTTTTTTTATATAATATATAAAAAGAAATATGACGGTTGTTAACGGAGACGCAAAGAATTGTGGGTTATCTCCAGCCGTGAAGGCTACACCTCATGCACACTCTGAATTCCTGTGAAAGAAGGACGCATTCGATGGCTGCATTTGGAGAGTCCTACTCACTTTTTTGAAATGAGACGGCCTTATGACGTATGCACCCTTCGAATGCGACCTCGGGAGGACGCAGCCTTCTGAAATGAGACACAGCTAGTATAAGGTCACCACAATTAACAATGCATATCAGAGTAAAAACCAAGCCATGAAGTGCAAGGAAGTGTCTGTAGACCTTCGAGACAGGACGGTATCGAGCCACAAATCTGGGGAAGGGTAAAAACAATTCTGCAGCATTGAAGGTCCCAATGAGCACAGTGGCCTCCATCATCCGTAAATGGAATAAGTTTGGAACCATGCACCAGTACTCTTCCTAAATTTTGCCACCCAGCCAAACTGAATGATCGGGGAAGAAGGGCATTAGTCAGGCAGGAGACCAAGAAACCGATGGTCACTCTGACAGAGCGCCAGCGTATCTTTGTGAATAGAGGAGAACCTTCCAGAAGAACAACCATCTCTGCAGCACTCCACCAATCAGGCTTGTATGGTAGAGTGGCCATATGGAAGCCACTCCTCAGTAAAAGGCATATGACAGCCCACCTGAAGTTTGTCAAAAAGCACCTGAAGGACTCTCTGACCATGAGAAACAGAATTTTCTGGTCTGATTAAATAAAAATTTAACTCTTTGGCCTGAATGGCAAGTGTCATGTCTGGAGGAAACCAGGCAATGCTCATCACCTGGCTAGTACCATCCCTACAGTGAAGCATAGTGGTGGAAGCATCATGCTGTGGAGTGTTTTTCAGCGACAGGAAATGGGAGACTAGTCAGGATCAAGGGAAAGATGATTGCAGCAATACAGAAACATCCTTGATGAAAACCTGCTCCACGGAGCTCTGGACCGCAGACTGGGGCGAAGGTTCATCTTCTAACAGGACAATGACCTTAAGCACACAGCCAAGATAACAAAGGAGTGGCTACGGGACAACTCTGTGAATGTCCTTGAGTGGCCCACCCAGAACCCAGACTTGAACATGATTGAACATCTCTTGGGAGATCTGAAAATGGCTATGCACCAACGGGCAACAGGGCAGTAAAGAGACTAAAGTTCAAAATGTTCATGCTGAAACAGATCATGTGTCAGATCAGGTCCGAGGACTGGTGTGTCACAATAGACCTAAAAGATGCATACTTCCACATCTCCATCCTTCCGCAGCACAGAAAATTCCTCAGGTTTGCTTTCGGGGGCGAAGCTTACCAGTATCGGTAAGCTTTATCGCCCCGCATTTTCACAAAGTGCGTGGATGCAGCTCTGGCTCCGTTGCGACTCCAGGGCATTGGCGTACTCAACTACATAGACGATTGGCTCATATTGGCGCAGTCGGAACAATTGCCGGTTCAGCATCGAGATGCTGTCCTCGCCCGTATGAAAGTGTTGGGGCTAAGGTTAAACGCGAAGAAAAGTGTGTTGGCGCTTCAGCAGAGCACAACTTTTCTGGGGGTAGTCTGGGACACAAAACGAATGTCGGCTCAGCTATCTCCTCCCAGGATAAGAGCAATCCTGGATACCGTAAACCGAATAAAGCTAGGTCAGTCACTCACTGTGAAACATTTTCAAAGAGTGTTAGGGCTGATGGCAGCAGCGTCCAACGTGATACCTTTTGGCCTGCTGTACAAGAGACCTTTACACTGGTGGCTCAGGACCAAGGGCTTCTCCCCCCGAGGGGAAATCCATTTCGCTTGATCAAGGTCACATGGCAATGCCTACGTGCCTTGGTGAAGTGGAAGGATCCTTGGTTTCTATCCCAAGGACCAGTTCTGGGGGTTCCTTGTCGTTGCTTAATGCTAAGGACAGATGCCTCCCTAACTGGCTGGGGCCATCAGCTTTCGTGGCACATAAACCAGCTGGAGCTGATGGCCGTGTTTCTGTCACTCAGGCACTTTCTCCCAGACCTCAGGGGCCACCATGTGTTAGTACATTCGGACAACACAGCGGTGGTCTCCTATATAAATCGCCAGGGGGGTGTAAGATCGCGCCGGTTGTGGAAGTTGCCGTATCGAATGTTGACATGGGCCCGGGGCAAATTGTTATCAGTCAGAGCAATGTATATTCCGGGTTACCTGAATGTGATGGCAGACTCCCTGTCGAGACAGGGAGTAGTGCCGGGAGAATGGAGACTCCACCCCGAGGTGGTGGAGCTCCTTTGAAATCACTTCGGGCGAGCTCAAGTGAATCTGTTTGCATCACGCGAGACAACGCACTGTCCCCTATTTTACTCCCTCACATATCCAGCCATATTGGGGTTGGATGCGATGGTACAGACGTGCCCGAGGCTACGTCTGTACGCCTTTCCCCCTCTGGCGTTGCTTTTAGGAGTGCTGGAGAGAGTCCGCAGGGATGGGGCCCAGCTATTATTGATAGCCCCGTTATGGCAGGGCCGAGTATGGCTGTCGGACATTGTGTCTCTCCTCGAATGTCCCTCGTGGGAAATCCCGAACAGGAGGGACCTTCTCTCCCAGGTGAAGGGGTCAGTAGTGCACCCGCGCCCAGAGTTATGGAAACTGTGGGCTTGGCCTCTGAGGGGGCCCAGCTCGTAGAATTAGGTCTATCTACTGAGGTGATAGAAACCATGTTGCACTCCAGAGCACCTTCTACGAGGAGACTATACGCCCTTAAATGGAGAGTTTTCGTCGCCTAGTGCACAGGCCGCTCTTTAAACCCAGTTCACTGCCCGGTTGGTTCAATAAATATTAAAGTTTATGCAAGAAAAATTATCCACAGGGTTATCCCCTTCAACTCTAAAGGTTTACGTGGCGGCTATTTCTGCCTACCACAGTCCTGTAGAAAATGCTTCAGTGGGGAGACACCCATGGGTAACTCGTTTCCTTTGAAAGTCCGAGCCCACTCAACCAGGAGTATGGCGGCCTCTATGGCTCTAGTATCAGGAGTTTCTCTTCAAGAAGTGTGTTATGCGGCAGGGTGGTCCTCTCCACACAGGAGGTTTTACAACTTAGATGTAGCCTCTACCCCAGGTTCCCGGTGTTTGTGGGTTGAGCAGTTCACATAGACTCAACATTGATTCAACATTGTCTATGTGAATGTTAAAATCCCCAGCAACAGTAAAACAGTCAAACTCAGAAGAGATTGTTGATAAAAGCTTTGTAAAGTCCTCAGCAAAGGCTGGAGAGTATGATAATTGTATGATTATTATGATAATGATAAGTACAATGTGTGGAGCACTCTTTAACACAATACCCAGATATTCGATGACACTTGCTTACACTGATAGACGTCTTTAAATAGAGCAGCTGCATGGTGGTGTAGCTGCTCCTCTCTTAACCACTCTGCAGACACTCATAAAAGTAAAGTTAGTAGGGGCTGTTTCATTGAGGACTGTTTCACTGCAGCCACGTCTTCTAGCCACGTTTAGAAGCATAAAAACTAGGTTCCCTTTCGAAAGGGAACTCGAGCTGCGTCAGCTGACGCTATGGGGAACGCCTCCAGCGTGACTGGTGTCTGAGCTACTATCAAATCACAGCAATCCTATTGACCGGCGACAGCCTATGATGTCATCAAGGTGCGACCAGGAAGTATATAAGGGTGACTTGCAAACATGACACCAGCTTCTTCGTCTTCAGGGACTGTTTTTGTCTGAATGCTTCAAGTCAAAGGTAATCCAAATTCATTTATTTTCTGCCTGGGATTAAGAGCATGAACAATCAAGCTCTTGTGGAGTCATTTGTTCGATTGTGTGTAATGTGAGCGAGGTTTTCAATCCGAGATCGCTCCGTTCTCGTCTAGCGGTCCCCGCTCACGCCAAGGCTGAGCGCGGATGCGCGTCATAGTCCCTCGGATGGGGTCGCGAGGGGATGTTTCCCTCCGGCGATCTAACGACTGACGAGATTAATCACACATTTATTCTTTATGTTGTGTGAGACTTCATGCTCCCCGCCGAGGGTTTGGGGATCACGGTATTGTGGAGGACACCATAGGGCCCTGTAGTTCCCCTGTCCGGTGGCTAGAACGATTTTTTAGACACCATTATGTGGTATGTTTAGAGCTAGCTTTGCTAGGAGAGAATAGCCGCCGTTGTATGTAAAGCTGTGCGAACAGTTTTTGCCTTCTCTCCTTGTGATGAAGCAGTATTGAGGCAACCGCTCATTCTTGTGGGAATGTGCTGTTGTTTTAGGCGAGTGTGCTCTCCTAGTCAAACAGGAAGCTCTTAGCCACCCCAGGGTAAAGCGGTTAACGTTGCCCCTCGTGGAATTTCATAGACGGGAGGGTGAGTTCAGGCTGACGCACGAACTATGGATTTATGTCTAGCCTCGCAGGGCTTGGACGGAGTATTATTGAGGTTTTTTCACTCCCCCGAGCCGCGGATAATACTCTTATGCAGGCTGGCCCTCTCCGGGCCGCCGTATCTGTTGGACTAGGCTTTTTCGGGATGGGGGGCATTTCTTTCCAAAGAAGGAAAGTAATTATCGCCCGAGGCCCTCTGTTTGAATATTGCAGGGCGTTTTCTTTCGCATCCCTAGTCAGCCTCCTCTTACATTAGAGTCATCCGGCCAAGGCCCGCCCCCTTCTCTGCGTTTTGGGGTTTTTAGTAATGCAGGTTGGTGTGAAGCAGAATGAACAGCGACTTAGCCAGTGGTCGTGGGGCGGGGTTTGGCGTCCCACGCTTGTACGCGGGTGGGCTAGTTTTGCGAAAACCCAGAGCTTGTTGTGGCCGCCACCAGTGTTGCCACAGTTACTTTGAAAAAGTAATCTGATTACTGATTACTCCTTTAAAAAGTAACTTAGTTACTTTACAGATTACTTGATTTTAAAAGTAACTAAGTTAGATTACAAGTTACTTTATTAGTTACATACAGCAGTTGCCGACAACACCCCTGCCGCCTCAACATAGAAATGACAACCGTTTTTGGCAACACAGTTTATTGGAAGTGCATTTTTAACAGTTACATCAACAATGTATCCTGACTAGAGCTCTGCATTTATGCCCGAGCCTGACGGCCCCAACTTTTTTACGCCCCTTTTTTTAGGCTTCTCCTTTGTTTTATATTTATTTTAATAATTAAAAGGAACAATGAGATGTGCTGTACTGTTGGAAACAACATGAGACCATGATAGCTTACGCCACTGTCAAGATATGGCTCGCGCAGGGTTAAAGAGTCCGTCTCTTCAGTGCAGCTGCTAGAGTTATGGCCTTTTCACAACTGGTTCCTTCATTCATTTTCTCTGACCAGGTATCTATCTGATTGCGAAATGACCAGGAGTAGGCAGGCCTAAATGCCTTCCGAGAGTCTTTCGAGATTCATATTTAATTCCGATCACTCAAACAAACCAATTCAGAAGGTGCATGAAAGCATTTCAGACGAAACCGGACAAATGTAAATGTGTCTGGTTGTTTAAACCACATGTGTAAATTTTACTCCTGGCAAATAATAAAAAAATAAATGTGTGAGAGCGTGTTATGTTGTAGTCAGATAGATATGATGGTGCTACTGCAACATCGCTGCAAATGAATAAAGCAAGCCAATGCAAATGGCCGTAAATGAAACTTTAAAATAAGTCACACAAAACACAATCATCTTCAATACAAATTAATGAGACTAATGATCTTACCAGTGCTTAGGTCGCTCTCTCTCTCATATTGCGATCTTTGAATTTGAAATGGGCTACTGAATAAAAGGCTAGAATCTTTTGCTTTGATGTGAACTCCGTTAAATGAGCATACCGCGGGAATTGAAGATCGGATTTATATTAATTTTGCTGTAGTGTAAGGTAGGCTATAAGACAACCTGCATGTTCTTTTTTTTTTTTTTTTTTTAGATTGTGTAGCCCATTTCGTTTTTTTGAGCGCCGTTGCGAGCAGTATATAGCCTATCAGCCTGCCTCAGCTTGTCAAAAATGCCTTTGTGGTGGTATAATAACTAGCCTACTTTGTTTTTGTTGTCAAAGTAGTTATTTCGTTTCGTTTCTTTATTAAGTTCATTTTGAAAAATGTTTAGAGCAATTTTTGTTTGTTAAATTAAAGTTTAATTTTTTTATGTGACGACCCAGTGAGTTAACCGCATGTTTAATCAATTTAGTCTCTCAAACCAACTCTTGAATTGTCTTGCCTATATAAACTTTAATTTAACAAACAAAAAATTGCTTTGAAAATTTTTCTAAATTAGGTTAATAAAGAAACGAAATATAACTACTTTGACATTAAAAACAAAACTGAACAATTTTAAAGGCTGCAACAATGTAAAAAAATAAAATAAAAAAATAAATAAAAAACACTGGCTCCAGCCGGACTCGGGCTGAGAATGTTGATAAGCTGTCGGTTTTTGCTAAGGAAAATTACTAATATAGTAACTCACAGTGACTTGGATAAGTAACTTTAATCTGATTACTGGTTTGGAAATAGTAACGCGTTAGATTACTCGTTACTGGAAAAAAGTAGTCAGATTAGAGTAACGCGTTACTATGTAATCTACCCATCCTGGAGGATTTTGGGCCAGTGGGTAGCATATTTGTGAATATTTTTTGCCCTCTGCTCTGTGTCTTCTGCTCCACCTTTTAGGGCTCAGGTTGAGCTGCACTCGCAACCTGCGTGCTTCGTGATGGTTCGGTCGGATGCTCCCCTGGAAGCCGAAGCATTGCCATGGCTGACGCCCTAGCGTGAACGGTAGGCCGCTGCATGAAGGAAGAGCGGCCGCCCCGACGCAGATGACGTAAGTTGTACTCCCCTCGCTTTGAGGGTCTAGGTACTTTCTGCTGAGTACACTGCTTTTGGCAATGTGTTTAGGCTATGTCTGTAGGCACTGCCGGATGGGACTGCGTCATTGCATGGAGAACCCCGTGAGCCTCTGGGATGAAGCAAGCCCCGGGAGGGGCATGGGTTGCCAGCTGATGGGACAGCCAGCTTGGGCAGTCCTGGCAGTGGACTCTGAGCAGGAGGCCTCAGCAGACCTCCTTGCGGGTGAGTCGCTACATCGGGCCAATGTGTGCCTGGGAGGAATATCCCCGACGATGTCGGCTTCAGCAGTAGCTCGTCGACAAGCAGGCCCATCATGGCCTCCCTGGGGATGAGTCCCCAAGTGGTAACTGGATGTCTAGTTCTTCGTCAGCCAAGCAGACAGCCACTGTCAGCCACTGTCAGCCCGACTTGGAGCGGCCAGCCTTCATCCGACCTGCCAGCGAGCATTCGTAACTGGCATGGCTACAAGCCCAGTTAGTAGGCCTCCCTAGGCCTCCCTGAGGGCCTGCTGGGGTGCAGCAGGCCTTGCCGGGCTTCCCTTGAGGGGTATTCCCGTGCTTCGGGTGTTAGACGGCAGGTAGTAGGCCTCACCAGGCCTCCCTGAGGGCCTGCTGGGATGCAGCAGGCCTCATCTGGCTTCCCCTGAGGGGGCACTCCAGGGAATCAGCACTGGATGACAGGTAGTAGGCCTCTTCAGGCCTCCCCTGAGGGGGTGTTCCTGGGCTCCAGTCACCAGATGGCAGGTAGCAGGCCTCACCAGGCCTCCCGGAGGGCCTGCTGGGTTGCAGCAGGCCTCATCTGGCTTCCCCTGAGGGGGTGGTCCAGGGCCTCAGCCACTGGGTGACAGGAAGAAGGCCTCTCTAGGCCTCCCGGAGGGTGAGCCCCGGTTCCCAGTTCCTATGACAGTGAGCATGGTTGCTAGCCAGGGCGGCTAGCATGGTCTGCTATCAGGTAGCAGGCCTCACCAGGCCTCCCTGAGGTCGTTCCCCGGCCTCAGTGCCGGCTATGAGTATCCTGGCAAGTAGTAGGCCCTACGGGGCCTCCCTGGGGGGAACAAGTGCCTTGGACGGAGACGCATAACTGGCTCAAGCTGACAGCTAGTGGTTCCTGCCATCAGGCTTCGGTCCTAGCCGGCAGCACCTGATGGCGGTCGCATACTCTAGCACGACGAGATGACGCTGCTGCTATGCGGTCCCTACAGGAACGGGGACCTGCATAGGTTGCCTACACCATGGTACCTACCAGGCAGGCTTAAGAGCTCCCCTCTTATGATGGTTGTCTGTGAGCTTACGGCTGCCTGGGCCTGATCAGTTGATCGTAGGCCCCTCGGGGCCTCCCTGCGAGATCAGCCTGTTGGCCTTCTCAGGCCTCCTGAGCAGCGCTGTAATGTATGTGCTCGGTAGATCCTAGGATCGAGCAGCTGACTCCCCTCGCTAGCAAGGGTCGGAAGGCACTACGCTGAGCGCTGTTCTCCAGGATAGCCTGGATATCTCTGAGGTCCGGCCTGAGGCGGACACTGCCAGTTTGCAGTCCCTCCCCAGATAGCAAGCGGATGTGGGCCACTTCAGGCAATGATGCGGCACTGCAGGCCTTCTTATGGCCCGGATAAAATGTATGTGAGCCTGATGTGGCCCACAAGTAAAATGGCAAATATGGCCCAAATATTTTAAATCACATGTGGGCCTTTTTAGGCAAAGATGCGGCACTCATGGCAATGTGTAATTTGAATATGAGCCTAAAGTGGCCCATATGATAATTAATGAATATGGCCCAAATATCACAAACCAAATGTGGGCCACCTATGGGAAAAATCTGGCAAAACCGACAATGACTAATCTGGGTGTAAACCAAATATGGCCCACATATGTTGCAGCAAATGTGGCCCAGTTATGTTATAACATATCTGGGCCAGTTTTGGCACATATGAGGGACAGTAATCACTGGCAAATCTGAATGTGAACCTAAAGTGGCCCACACTTGGCAAAGAAAATAAGGCCCGAATACTTTACATCAAATTTGGGCCACATTTGGCAAATATATGGCAAAGTCAGCACTGGCTAACCAGGGTGTGAGCCTAAACTGGCCCACACATAGTGCAGCAAATAAGGCCCAATTATGTTAAAAACTATCTGGGCCATTTTTGGCAAAGGTGAGGGACAGTAATCACTGGCGAATCTGAATATGAACCTAAAGTGGGCCACACATGGAATTTGCAAATATGGCCTGGATACATTATACAAAATTTGGGCCACATTTGGCAAATGTATGGCAAAGTCAGCACTGGCTAACCAGGGTGTAAACCTAAACTGGCCCACATATAATGCAGCAAATGCGGCCCAATTAAGTAAAAAACACCTGGCCCAGTTTTGGCAAAGATGAGGGACATTGATCACTGACGAATCTGAATGTGAACCTATTGTGGCCCACACATGGCAGAGCAAATATGGGCCGAATACATCACAGCAAATTTGGGCCACATTTGGAAAATATATGGCAAAGTCAGCACTGGCTAACCAGGGAGTGAACCTAAACTGGCCCACATTAAGTGCAGCGAATGAGGCCCAATTATGTTAAAACATATCTGGGCCAGTTTTGGCAAAGGTGAGGGACAGTAATCACGAACAAATCTGAATTTGAACCTAAGGTGGCCCACACATGGTATAGCAAATATGGCCCGAATACATTACATCAAATTTGGGCCACATTTGGCAAATATATGGCAAAGCCAGCACTGGCTAAACAGGGTGTACACCTAAACTGGCCCACATTGAGTGCAGCAGATGAGGCCCGATTATGGTAAAACCTATCTGGGCCAGTTTTGGCAAAGGTGAGAGATAGTAATCACTTTCAAATCTGAATGTGAACCTAAAGTGGGCCACATATGGCATAGCAAATATGGCTCGAACACATTACACCAAATTTGGGCCACATTTGGCAAATTTATGGCAAAGTCAGCACTGGCCAACCAGGGTGTGAACCTAAACTGGCCCACATATAATGCAACAAATGTGGACCAGTTTTCTTAAAAAATATCTGGGCCAGTTTTGGCAAAGATGAGGGACAGTAATCACTAACCAATCTGAATGTGAACCTAAAGTGGCCCACACATGGCATAGCAAATATGGCCTGAATACATTACATCAAATTTGGGCCACATTTGGCAAATATATGGCAAAGTCAACACTGGCTAACCAGAATGTGAGCCTAAACTGGCCCACACATAATGCAGCAAATGTGGCCCAGTTTTCTTAAAAACATATCTAGGCCAGTTTTGGCAAAGGTGAGGGATAGAAATCACTCGCAAATCTGAATATGAACCTAAAGTGGGCCACACATGGCATAGCAAATATGGGCCGAATACATCACACCAAATTTGGGCCACATTTGGAAAAAGTACAGCAAAGTCAGCACTGGCTAACCAGGATGTGAGCCTAAACTGGCCCACATATAATGCAGCAAATGTGGCCCAGTTTTCTTAAAAACATATCTGGGCCAGTTTTGGAGAAGGTGAGGGACAGTAATCACTAACAAATCTGAATGTGAACCTATGGTGGCCCAGACATGGCATAGCAAATATGGGCCGAATACATTACACCAAATTTGGGCCAGATTTGGAAAATATATGGCAAAGTCAACACTGGCTAACCAGGGTGTAAACCTAAACTGGCCCACATTAAGTGCTGCAAATGTGGCCCAATTATGGTAAAACATATCTGGGCCAATTTTGGCAAAGGTGAGGGACAGTAATTACTGGTGAATCTGAATTTGAACCTAAAGTGGCCCAGACATGGCATAGCAAATATGGCCCGAATACATTACACCAAATTTGGGCCACATTTGGAAAATATATGGCAAAGTCAACACTGGCCAACCAGGGCTTGAACCTAAACTGGCCCACATTAAGTGCTGCAAATGTGGCCCAATTATGTTAAAACATATCTGGGCCAGTTTTGGCAAAGGTGAGGGATAGAAATCACTCGCAAATCTGAATTTGAACCTAAAGTGGCTCAGACATGGCATAGCAAATATGGCCCGAATACATTACACCCAATTTGGGCCACATTTGGAAAATATATGGCAAAGTCAACACTGGCCAACCAGGGCTTGAACCTAAACTGGCCCACATTAAGTGCTGCAAATGTGGCCCAATTATGTTAAAACATATCTGGGCCAGTTTTGGCAAAGGTGAGGGATAGTAATCACTCGCAAATCTGAATATGAACCCAAAGTGGGACACACATGGCATAGCAAATATGGCCCGAATACATTACATCAAATTTGGGCCACATTTGGCAAAAGTACAGCAAAGTCAGCACTGGCTAACCAGGATGTGAGCCTAAACTGGCCCACATTAAGTGCTGCAAATGTGGCCCAATTATGTTAAAACATATCTGGGCCAGTTTTGGTAAAGGTGAGGGATAGAAATCCCTCGTAAATCTGAATATGAACCTAAAGTGGGCCACACATGGCATAGCAAATATGGCCCGAATACATTACACCAAATTTGGGCCACATTTGGCAAAAGTACAGCAAAGTCAGCACTGGCTAACCAGGATATGAGCCTAAACTGGCCCACATATAATGCAGCAAATGTGGCCCAGTTTTCTTAAAAAAATATCTGGGCCAGTTTTGGCAAAGGTGAGGGATAGAAATCACTCGCAAATCTGAATATGAACCTAAAGTGGGCCACACATGGCATAGCAAATATGGCCCGAATACATTACACCAAATTTGGGCCACATTTGGCAAAAGTACAGCAAAGTCAGCACTGGCTAACCAGGATATGAGCCTAAACTGGCCCACATATAATGCAGCAAATGTGGCCCAGTTTTCTTAAAAAAATATCTGGGCCAGTTTTGGCAAAGGTGAGGGATAGAAATCACTCGCAAATCTGAATATGAACCTAAAGTGGGCCACACATGGCATAGCAAATATGGCCTGAATACATTACACCAAATTTGGGCCACATTTGGCAAAAGTACAGCAAAGTCAGCACTGGCTAACCAGGATGTGAGCCTAAACTGGCCCACATATAATGCAGCAAATGTGGCCCAGTTTTCTTATAAACATATCTGGGCCAGTTTTGGAGAAGGTGAGGGACAGTAATCACTAACAAATCTGAATGTGAACCTATGGTGGCCCTGACATGGCATAGCAAATATGGGCCGAATACATTACACCAAATTTGGGCCAGATTTGGAAAATATATGGCAAAGTCAACACTGGCTAACCAGGGTGTAAACCTAAACTGGCCCACATTAAGTGCTGCAAATGTGGCCCAATCATGTTAAAACATAACTGGGCCAGTTTTGGCAAAGGTGAGGGACAGTAATTAATGGTGAATCTGAATTTGAACCTATGGTGGCCCACACATGGCATAGCAAATATGGCCTGAATACATTACACCAAATTTGGGCCACATTTGGCAAAAGTACAGCAAAGTCAGCACTGGCTAACCAGGATGTGAGCCTAAACTGGCCCACATATAATGCAGCAAATGTGGCCCAGTTTTCTTATAAACATATCTGGGCCAGTTTTGGAGAAGGTGAGGGACAGTAATCACTAACAAATCTGAATGTGAACCTATGGTGGCCCTGACATGGCATAGCAAATATGGGCCGAATACATTACACCAAATTTGGGCCAGATTTGGAAAATATATGGCAAAGTCAACACTGGCTAACCAGGGTGTAAACCTAAACTGGCCCACATTAAGTGCTGCAAATGTGGCCCAATCATGTTAAAACATAACTGGGCCAGTTTTGGCAAAGGTGAGGGACAGTAATTAATGGTGAATCTGAATTTGAACCTATGGTGGCCCAGACATGGCATAGCAAATATGGCCCGAATACATAACACCAAATTTGGGCCACATTTGGAAAATATATGGCAAAGTCAACACTGGCCAACCAGGGCTTGAACCTAAACTGGCCCACATTAAGTGCTGCAAATGTGGCCCAATTATGTTAAAACATATCTGGGCCAGTTTTGGCAAAGGTGAGGGACAGTAATTACTGGTGAATCTGAATTTGAACCTAAAGTGGCCCAGACATGGCATAGCAAATATGGCCCGAATACATTACACCAAATTTGGAATATATGGCAAAGTCAACACTGGCCAGTGGCTAACCAGGGCTTGAACCTAAACTGGCCCACATTAAGTGCTGCAAATGAGGCCCAATTATGTTAAAACATATCTGGGCCAGTTTTGGCAAAGGTGAGGGACAGAAATCACTTGCAAATCTGAATATGAACCTAAAGTGGGCCACACATGGCATAGCAAATATGGCCCGAATACATTACACCAAATTTGGGCCACATTTGGCAAAAGTACAGCAAAGTCAGCACTGGCTAACCAGGGTGTGAACCTAAACTGGCCCACATATAATGCAGCAAATATGGTCCAGTTTTCTTAAAAACATATCCAGTCCAGTTTTGGCAAAGGTGAGGGATAGAAATCCCTCGTGAATCTGAATATGAACCTTAAGTGGCCCATACATGGCATAGCAAATATGGCCTGCACATAATACACCAACTTTGGGCCACATTTGGCAAAAGTACGCCAAAGTCAGCACTGGCTAACCAGAGCGTGAGCCTAAACTGGCCCACATATTATGCAGCAAATGTGTTTTTGGCCAGTTTTGGCCAATAGGGACAGTAAATCTGATTGTCACCCTAAAGTGGCCCAGACATGGCATAGCCAATATGGCCAGAATACATTACACCAAATTTAGGCCACATTTGGCAAATATATGGCAAAGTCAGCACTGGCTAACCAGGCTGTAAACCTAAACTGGCCCATAAATAGTGCAGCAATTGAGGCCCAATTATGTTAAAACATATCTGGGGCAGTTTTGGCAAAGGTGAGGGACAGTAATCACTGGCAAATCTGAATGTGAACCTAAAGTGGCCCAGACATGGCATAGCAAGTATGGCCCGAATACATTACACCAAATTTGGGCCACATTTGGTAAATGTACAGCAAAGTCAGCACTGGCTAACCAGGGTGTGAGCCTGTTAATAGTTAATAACATTTACAGCCATGTTTGCCAAATATACAGTACAGTTGACATGTAGCCTGACAAGCCAGACCCACATCAAGATGTTTGGTCTGGAAACTCACCATTGACAGCTCAATCAGAGGGGCGGATAAATGGCTGTCTGTCAAACTCCCTCTGCACGCGATAGGATAGCGCTACAACCAACCAGAGCAACGAAGATGAAGCAGAGCTCGTTGATAGATTAAACATTCGCCGTATCCGATCGGCTAAACTCCGAACACATCATCCCTTCTTAAGAATGACTTCAGTGCTGTTCTTTGTTCTTTTCTCAGAGAAAAGCTTAACTCCAAGTCTTCCAGAGTCGCGGTCAAAGCTGATTCGAAAGACCGCCGTTCGCCAGCTTCTGTGTTTACTAGAAGCACGCAAGCGCATCTCTGGCGTCATTATTTTAAGCCCCGCCCACCAACTCTATACACGATGTGATTGGCCTGACCAGAGTTTGGCGTTTACAGCTCAGAAGGGTATTGAGAGTTGCTAGACGACACTCGCGGCAGATTAGATTTGCTGCCGCTAGGGTGTGTCTAGATTTCTAGGCTAGTTGACATGGAAAATATGCCATAAATATAATTACAGTTAATTTAGATGTATAGCTAAAAATGCCCACATTTGAAAATATGGCATAATACTTTGTAACGAAATTGGGCTATGTTTGATAGGATGCAACTCTTAATTGTACAGTTTAATCTGGACAAAAAGACTATATCAGTTGTGGATTGGCCTGCCTTGTGATAAAAAAAGTACATAACTTTAATTGTGTGTGTGTCTGTATGTGTGTGTGTGTGTGTGAGGTGTGTGTGTGTGGGCATGTTTTTGTTAAATATCAGGACACTGATTAAATGTGTATTATGACATGGGTATGACACATGTGGGAGAGGGTGAAATATGAGGACATTACCCATGACCCCATTTTTCAAAATGCTTATAAATCATACAGGATGAGTTTTTTTTTTTTGTTGAGAAAATAAAAATGCAGAATGTTTCCTGTGATGGGTAGGTTTAGGGGCAATGTGTGTGTGTGTGTGTGTGTGTGTGTGTGTGTGTGTGTACTTGTTTATATTATATTGTAGGGACCAAACAATGTCATATAAACCTGAGATCACCAGGTCCCCACAATGTAAACGGATTCATAAACATACTATGTTTTTTGAAAATGTAAAACTGCAGCATGTTTCCTGTGATTAGTGGTAGGGGCAGAGTAGGGGGATATAATGTACAGTGTAAAATCCAATACTCTTATGGAAAGTCCCCACAATTCACACAAAAAACAATGTGTGTGTGTGTGTGTGTGTGTGGTCTAGGTAAACCCTATGTTATGGGGACACAAAAATGGCAATATTTGAAATCCTTGTCCATGTGGGGATGTTTTTGGTCTCTATGAAGAAAACTGAATTACAAATTATGCTTTTTGAAATTTAAAAAAAAAGTTTAGATTTCTGTGAAGGGTAGAAGTTTTAGGGGTAGGTTTAGTGTAGGGTGATACAATATACAGTTTTTACAGTATAAAAATCATGTTTGTGTGTATACTGTGTACACACAGACAGCTACAGTAGGTTGAAAATGTGTGTGTGTGTGTGTGTGTGTGTGTGTGTGTGTGTGTGTGTGTGTGTGTGTGTGTGTGTGTGTGTGTGTGTGTGTGTGTGTGTGTGTGTGTGTGTGTGTGTGTGTGTGTGTGTGTGTGTGTGCGTGAGCCTGTTTATGTGGTTTATGAGGACACAAATTTGTATAACTACATGGGTATGACACTGGTATTACACTATAAATGTGGTTTATGAGGACACAAATTTGTATAACTACATGGGTATTACACTGGTATTACACTATAAATGTGGTTTATGAGGACATATCAAATGTCCTCATAATTCAAATGGCCTTAAAAACATACTAAATGATGTTTTTTTGAGAAAGTAAAAATGCAGAATGTTTCCTGTGATGGGTAGGTTTAGGGGCAGTGTGTGTGTGTGTGTGTGTGTGTGTGTGTGTGTGTGTGTGTGTGATGGGTAGGTTTAGGGGCAGTGTGTGTGTGTGTGTGTGTGTGTGTGTGTGGGATGGGTAGGTTTAGGGGCAGTGTGTGTGTGTGTGTGTGTGTGTGTGTGTGTGTGTGTGTGTGTGTGTGTGTGGGATGGGTAGGTTTAGGGGCAGTGTAAGGGGATAGAAAATACGGTTTGTACAGTATAAAAACCATTACGCCTATGGAGAGTCCCTGTAAACCACATAGACCAACATGTGTGTGTGTGTGTGTGTGTGTGTGTGTGTGTGTGTGTGTGTGTGTGTGTGTGTGTGTGCGTGCGTGTGTGTGTGTGTGTGTGTGTGTGTGTGTCTGATTATGAATTGTTTGCAACAGGTCAAATTTGTGAACTGTTTTTAATGTTCCTGACTTGAATAGTTGGCTGAGATACATTTTGAGTTGCTGTATGTGAAAATCTTTGTCATGATTTTAAGCAGGACATATTCCTGGGTCAACATATGTATATATTTATCCTGGAACACAATTCCTGTCATGAAACATAGTCCTAACCCCCTAGCCCTAACCTAACCCAGAGGGAAATGATAGGTAAATAACTAGCACCAAACCCTGCATTTAAACATAAACTTGACATAAACTTTAAGCTTGTCACTGAAATATGATTTGTTGATTGGAATGCAGGATTAACAATGTTATAAATATCCAGAAACAGTCTTGTTGAAATCACATTCACCTGTAAATGTATGGAACTAAGGCAGTGTCATCTTATAAACCGCTTCAAGTGACCCTGATATTCTAAATTATTATAAATAAAATACTCAATTTGTCTTTCATTTTTGCTAAATATTGACTTAAATATTGAATATTATCTATATCATATATGTCCTGTCCTATAACCTGTCAGTATATTAATTGAGATATGCATTTAAGAGTAGGCTAAATGAATGACAAATCAGCAAAACCTGCTATGAGAACATTTTATTGTTATTTTGAAGCCAACTTTTTTCAACCCTTTTTTTTTGTTATGCTTTCATTACAAAAAACCTTTTTTATCCCTTGCTAGAATATATATATATATATATATATATATATATATATATATATACAATATAATATAATATAATATATATATATATATATATATATATATATATATATATATATATATATATATATATATATATATATATATATATATATATATATATATATATATATATATATTTAAAATCAACTGGTTCGAGTTCCTATTTCCGGCCCTTTAAATTTAAAAAATAGCCGCGGAAAAGGCGCCCAAAAGACGGAGCTGCAGAGGGGGATTATTGTTTGGAGATTTGACGGTGGAAAACGGCAAAGAAAGTTAAGGTAAGATTTAATAAAAAAAATATTGCTTCGTTTTGGGGATTGCTTCGTTATATTCAGTTGGAGTAACTTACTGCATGTTGTGATATTAAAACGTTAGCTAATGAAAGCTACAATTGTTAGCTATCAAACATTAGTTATTTTGTCAATTCAAAACTTTTGCCATTGCCTGAAGGATTTTGTAAGTGACATAACGTTAGCAATTCAAGTTGATTATCGTTAGTTCACCTCTCTTTCATACATTTGTCACGTGATTTTTGATAATTACTAACTGCTAAATAAATGCTGATAAAATATTAATTTCTGTCTGTTTGCTGTACTAACGTTAGTCTATGCGGCTCTCACGTGACAAAAGTATGAACAAGGCCTAACGTTACCAGAATAACCTAAATGAATCATCTGTTTCTCATAATTTGTTATTTTGCCTGCAATATGTATAGTTTTTATTATCATTATTTTATTATTTATTTTAAATATGAAGTTGTTATCAAAGTTTGCGCTACTTGACGTGATTGCTAAATGATTTAAAGATCCAAGTCAGTAAAATGATCTGATCTTCCCAAAAGAAGTCCTTCGAACTGAAAATCACATTGTCTTCTGCTGAAAAAAAAGCATAGACCAGCATGATTTCACTTTCACTCACTGTATACCAACCTGCAGTCAGTTCTGTATGGTCAACGTATTTTCCCAATTATAATGTTATAATTATAATGTATAATTTGAAATTCATCTATGTATAAATTTGACATTAAACTGCACTAACTAGTTGTATTACTTGTATTACAGAAACAACAGGATCACAGAGCAAGCGAGTAAGCTGTAGAATCCCACTTCAACAGATGGCTTCAAATTGCAAGTGAGACAGGGGGAGAAGAGAAAAGGAGTAACGAAAATGGACACGCAAGTAATTTACACAGTCTATTTTACTAATTGTTTGTAATCATTTGGAGTAAATCCGGGACTACACTTCACTTCACTTGTTAGGTCTATCTCATCTATTTCATCTTTGTTAATAAAAATTAGAAGAAATATGCAATAAAAAACAGTAATAGAAACTGTATATATATATATATATATATATATATATATATATATATATATATATATATATATATATATATATATATATATATATATATATATTTTAGGGATGCAACAATACAGTTAGTCCACGGTTCAATAACATTACTTTGGTTTTTAATCACGGTTTTCCGGTTCGGTTCGGGGTTTTTTTTTTGCTCTTCTATTCTTAGGTGACAGGAACAGAAAAAGGTTAAGGAGAAAATGGTTTTTATTGCAATACTCTTTCTTTATTTTACTTAAAAGACTTGAAAACCCTTACTTAAACTTTACATAAAAAAATGTATACATTCCCAGTGTATTGTATTAAATAAAATAAATATATATAAAGATTTACAGTGGCAGCTCAGAGATGTACAGTAGCATTTAAGTATGAAATTGAATGAATAAATGTAGAGTATAAACGTAAATGCGGGTAAACACCCTTAACTTTAGTGCATATGATTGGATATTTGCTCAAATCAGCGCATAGACTCAGGCAAACCATTAAAAAAAGAGCAGAATAAATAAAGAGGAATATTCAAGGGGGTAATCTAGCGCTCGGAAAGCGTTCCACACCACCCATAGGGTGTTTAAATATTTTCTCCTGTTGCTTTTTGCTCACTATGGGCTTCTCCCCATTCTTCTCCCTTGACTTGATCAGACCATTGCTAACCAAGCCATCACCTGCTGTTAGCATCCCATTGACTCCCATTCATTTTTGCGTCTTTGACAGTGAATAACTTTACATCAGAGGCGTTTAAAGACTCAATTTGTCCATTGTTTATTTCTAAAGAAACTCGACGATGCATAAAAGGCTCCATTACCTTTATCTTACACTATCGCCCCGCAGAATACGTTTTTGTAAAAATAGGCTAACTATTGCGTCATAACCAACGCGACTCTGTCACACAGTTGAGAAATTACCGTATAGACCTGAGGAGACGCTCGCAGGCAATCTTTACTGTCTATGAGACAGTCGGGGGGACGTGGAGACATAAAGTCTGATAAAGTCAAGGGGGAAGAATGGGGAGAAGCCCATAGTGAGCCAAAAGCAATGGGAGAAAATATTTAAACAATGTGATTCAGATTTCACTTTCCACAACTACTAGAAGACTCACAGTGCGATCGCTGCTTTCAGACCTGACCAAACGAACCGCACCAAAGAGGAACCGAACTCTAGTAGGATTCAGCCCAACTAACTACTAGAAGACTCACAGCTGTCAGACAGGAGGCTCACGTCACATCTACGTCCTCAAGCTCAGTCTGAGTCTGCGCAGTTCGCTCAGCCATCAGGAAGTGAGTGCCTCTGATTGGCCTCATTTTTCCGCCGTTGAAGTCAATGGGATAGCTCTGTCCATTTCTTTTACTGTCTATGGGAATATTTCAAACGGGGGGAAATGGAAATAAATAATTAAATGCAAAACTGAAAAAAAAAAACACAATTCACCAGCGCATATTGAACCATGAATGCCGTACCTAACGGTTCAATATTATATTGAGTATTGTGGCATCCCTAATATATATATATATATATATATATATATATATATATACAGCTCTGAAAAAAATTAAGAGACCACTGCAAAAAAACTAGTCCTCAGAGTTGGGGAACATTGTCAGAGCAGAAGGAAGCATGTTTTCTTCTACACTCTAAACACGCTGGGTTAATAACAACCCAAGTTGGGTTGAAAATGGACAAACCCAGAAATTGGGTTGTTTGAATCCAGTGAATGGACCTTTTCAAACAACTCAATGTGTGGGTTTGTCCATTTTCAACCCAACTTGGGTTGTTATTAACCCAGCATTTTTTAGACTGTAGGACAACCTTGTACGTGGTTTAATTCATGCGTCCTTTACAAAGACAAGTCTGCCCAATTCAAGCATTGCTGAAGCACTCCCAGATCATCACCGATCCTCCACCAAGTTTCACAGTGGGTGTGAGACACTGTGGCTTGTAGGCCTCTCCAGGTCTCCGTCTAACCATCAGAAGACCATGTGTTGGACAAAGCTGAAAATTGGATTCATCAGAGAAGATGACCATACTCCAGTCCTCTACAGTCCAATCCTTATGGTCTCTTGCAAACCTCAGCCTGGCTCTTCTTTGCTTCTCATTGATGAAGGGCTTTTTTCTAGCTTTCCACAACTTCAGCCCTGTCCACTGGGAGCCTGTTTCGAACTGTCCTCGCCGTGAACTTCACCCCAGCTGCCTTTTGCCATTCTTTTTGTAGGTCACCTGAGGTCATCCTATGGTTGTTGAGTGACATTCGAATGAGTTGGTGGTCATTCCAGTCAGTGTAGAGTCGTTTTCGCCCTCTGCCAGTCTGTAACTTTGTTGTCCCCAATGTCTGCTGCTTGACCTTGTTCTTATGAACCGCTGTCTTTAAAATTTTAAGGATGGAAGCAACCCGACGCTCACTGTATCCCTATGCCAGTAAAGCCAGAATATACTTGCAGGCTTCCATACTTGTAGAGATGCTGATTTAAGAAAAAAATTGCAGTGGTCTCTTAATTTTTTTTCCTCCCAGAGCTGTATAGATATATTTTAGTGTTTTACTTACCTAAACTTTTTAGGGAAGAAAAACAAATAATCAAATAAAATAAAAATCAATGTTTAGTCTTTAGTGTGTTTATTACAAATGAATTGATCATTATTAAAGCTACAAATGTAGTTCAGTTAAGAACAGTGAGTGATTACCTTTTTTCTTTTATTGTTTCATTAACATAAATATAAAGACCTAATTCACAGATCTAATATAATGTTAGACATCATTTCCCCAACTGCTCCCCAAATGTTCACTTAAAACTGCATTAAGTTAGCCTGACAAGCCAGAGCCACATCAGGAAGTTAGCTCTTGGAACTCACCATTGACAGGGCTCAGTCCGAGGGGCGGGATAAACGTTGTCTTTCAAACTACCTCTGCACGCGATAGGATAGCGCTACAACCAACCTTCTCAGAACCTTCTCTGCCGTCATTATGTTAAGCCCCGCCCACTGGCTCTACACACAATGTGTTTGGCCTGACCAGAGTTTGGTTTTTACAGCTCAGAAGTGTATTTAGAGTTGCTAGACTAAACTCATGGCAAATTAGATTTGCTGCCGCTAGGGTGCGTCTAGATTTGTAAAATAGCATTATGTAACATTTGCAGTAAGATATCCCAAAACCACTAGGCCAATACTACATATTTTGTTCAGTTGAGAACCTTCAATATCCCAAATGTTTCCAACTATTTGTAAATTGTGAGAAAATTGCTATTTTAACCAAGGAACCGGGACGTGTGAGGGCGTCGCCTAACGATGTCATCATATCTCTTAACCCTCGGTTTCTGGTTTTATTCTGCTGATGCGCTTTACTCCGACTGTAGTGTTAACAAGTGTCACAGCAGCCGCTGAGTGAACGCACAGAGTAACGTCATAGCATAATTTAAAACTCACTCAAATGTGTTATATGATAAACAGAGCTGCGTTACCTCATACTCATTACCAGAAAAGCAGAAATAGTGCCGGCGACTATGGCATAATCAAAGTTTTTCGCGCTGCTCGTGAGGCTTGTTGTTCATCTCATTAACAATCACTCCAGCAGCCTTGCTCAGCTCCACAACACTCGCTCCTGCTCTGCTTCACACTGCAGTAACGTTAATAGGGATGTAATGATAAATTGTTATATCGCATTAATAAAATGTGACTATATGTATCGTTGATGGAAACGATATGATTTGCAATATAGTTGTTTTATCCAAGGCTCAACTTGCTGTAGTAAGCCTATTTATAAGGTACAATTTACCCAGACACAAATTTACAAATGTACCTCAAATGTAAATTCTGTCATAATTCTCACCATAATGTCGTTTTTCGTTTAACTTCCAAACACAAATGAAGATATTCTTTATGAAACCCATTTTAAAGTCCATTACTCTCAAACTTAAACGATGCAAAAAATAAAGTAATCAAGTGGTCTAATCCAAATCTTCTGAAATCTTCAAGTCTTCTGAATAGACACATTGGCCCTCATTTATCAAAAGTGCGTACACCAAATTTCCAGCGTACACCTTGCGTACACCCAAACCCACGGTGACTTTGAGATTTATCAATATGGACGTTGGCGTACGGCACGCTCAAATCCTACGCCAGCTCAGGAGGTGGTGTACGCACGTTTGAGTTAGTGGGAAAATGCGCAGAAAAACAATTCCTAACACCACAAAACGCACTGACAAGATATGCTATATGACCCACTGTTAAAAACCACACCAACAACATTCAGTGTTTATTTTTGTGCAACATTAACGTCAATGTTTAATTTGTGTGACTTTACCAAAGCGTTTGATTTGTAGGCATATGTATTCTTCCAGTCGCGAGCCTGAGCGCTTTATCTGACGTTTCAGGCCCGCCTGGCCCGGCAGCTGCGCACGGACTGGGACTAAAATAATTCAGACTGACAAAATAATAAAAATTACCTTCTTCTTTTCAATATTATTAAAATCAATAATAACGACATTCTTCTTCTAAATAACAAGCGTCGTTAAGAATAAGAATAATAAGAATAAGAATCATACTAATTGTCATGTAATTATTAATGTGAATGAATCTGACTCCACATCACATCATCATCACTATTGTACACCCCAATACATGTGCCGTGATACGAAATTAAATGCTAATTGTTTCAAAACGTGCTGTAAAATAATGCATTGTGATGGTGCTTTATCCATCATCGAACAGCTATTTAAACTGCTGGAGTGCGCTTCTCAACCCCCACACTATTAACAGTACTCGTTATTTGTGTCCATATTTTGTTTTTGTAGGTGCCTTTATTCCCACTCTTTAAACTCTCAAATAAAACAATTTCGGGGTTTTTTTTTCCACTTCCCTGGTGATGGTCTCAATGGGCACGTCTCAATCATCTCACTAGTTCAGTAGTCAGAGCACTGATCCGGGAGTCAGCCCATTGACTTATGCCCTAATCAGTGCCCTGACTAGTGGACTCGTGAGATGACTGAGACGCGCCCGATCTCCACGTCGGAGAAGTTTCGCTTCTTTGCCGTCTTCTGTTTGTCCCTGGCGTAAAATGAGGGCGTGGGGGAGGCGGAGACTTGAATATATAGGGGCGTGTTATTCTAATGACGATCGTTTTCAGCCGCCGCATTTATCAAGGGCAGGTATTGCGTACACCTGGATTGCAGAGGTGCGCACAGCTTCATAAATCAGGCGGTGAGAGGAGTGTATGCATAATCTTACACCAACATATACACCCGTTTCTACGCAAGATTGATAAATGAGGGCCAATGGCTTTATGTGGTGAAAATATTTAAAGCTACACTGTGTGATAATTTCCCCCATCTAGTGGTGAAAAGGTATTTGACAAACCAGTGATTATTAGTTTCTGTTCCTCTCAATTCCGATTTTGTTTTAACTCCTACAGTGGCCGATTTAGTCCAAGATTAACATGGCATCCAGTTCAACCTCGTCCATGAGTGCCATCGAGTGTTAAAACGCGAAAGGCGAAGCTTGAATTTACGGGTATGTCCCTCTTTGGCTAATGTACTTTCAAGATGGAGGGGCAACATGGCGACCGGCATTCGAACCCCTCACCCGTATGTATTTTCAATGGTATATTATAAACTTACGAGAATACTTTATTACTTGAAAGAAGTGCATTACATCACATTACATACATTAATTAGCACATATTTTTGAAAGAACTAAGTGTTTTTAGCTAAGAATAAACTAAAAAAGTTACACAGTGTAGCTTTAACACAGTGAACATTCTGTAGTAAACACAGACGTTCAAATGATTGCGTGACGTGCGAAAACAACATGAAAGTGAGGTAAAATTCTTGGATGAGCTAAACATTTACAGTTTGAGAGCGGCCATTTTGACACACTTACTTGCGATTAGAACTGTGATTGATTGCATTGATCATCTGAAATGCATGCACTGCTGGAATGACCCTCTTCAAAGTGAGAGCGCAAACATTATTTAAAGCGGCACTCCTCCAACGTCAAAGCGCAAACACCATTTAAAGCGGCAATCCTTAGTGAAAGCGCAAACATAATTTAAATCACCAGATCACATTTAGTTTTAGTAGTATGATTATTCAAAGCAGTTTAGATGGTTCATTCTTATACTGCATTAATAGCAGGAACAGCAGGACATAGCGAGCATGAGCAATGCTGCCTGCATTTAAAGTGCGAGTAATTCGTGAGGGATTTTTGTTTTTTTAATTTACAGAGTTTCAGTGACACTATTACATTAATAATCTCATTACATAGAATCATACAATGACAAAACATAATGTTAAATATAATTAATAATAATGCAATGGGGGAATATTTGTGGGTCCTGATAATAATACACAAATAATAATATAATAACAATAAAAAAGTACAAAATAAAAATAAAAACTTTATTTCGGCTTATCGGGATACATATCGTATCGGGATACATATCGTGTCGGGAGTTCAGTATCGAGATACATATTTAATCGTGACACGAGTGTATCGTTACACCCCTAAACGTTAATAATCACTTCCATGAACATGATTTCTGAGTCCTATCCCGATTTTTTTCCTACCGGCTGTGAGGTGAAGACCACATGTCCCAAGATCTTTCCCAAAACTGACCTGATTGTCGCTTGTGCAGATTAATATTAAGATCTGTTTGATCTTTCTGAATTGTAGAAATTAACCAAATGATACAAGGATCAGTAGTTGTTTCTGCACTGAAAGTAAATCCAGACACGATTAAAATCAACGTTTGGGAAGCCAAATTTTCAGTATTTTTTGCACAAAATAATAAATCATGTCAATAAAACCCTAATTTTAGTGTTTAGGATGTTATAATCTATATACATAAAAGTGACATACACATTTTTATATAAATATGGCAGCGATAAGGTACAGTAATGGTTTTATTTGGTGTATTCTTTGCTAACAATCTTTCATTCTTATCCCGAGGTTACCATTGTCAGCTGGATCTGCTCCAAATCCAGATCAGATGGTGGACCTGCACCTAGACATCAACGCAGCCCTAAATGTCAACAGATAACATGTCAACTAGACAACTCCTAGAGACGGATCCCCTGTGAGGAACTTGCTAACAGCCATCAACACAGATCCTCTGTCCTCTGCACAGACCCCTAAGGCCAGCTTCAACTCCATGTCGGCATGTTGTATCCTGATCTTCAAGCTGGTGGATCTAGATGAAATATTCTGAATTATTGCAATCCATAGTCTGACTTGTAATGCAGCCTGAATCATATTCACACCATGTTCGTTGGCCAGAGACAACTGGTCCCCCAACTCAGCCTGGTTTCTACCAAGGTTTTTTCTTCTCCATTTCTGTCACCTGATGGATTTTGGGTTCCTTGCCACTGTCGCCTTAGGCTTGCTTAGTTTGGGACGCTTAATATTCTACAATAGGGGTGGGCTATATATACTGGTAGATATGATTAACTGGTAGAAATGTATCAACTGCTACTGATTTTGGACCATCATCTCTATCGTAGTTACGTTGCTGTTCTGCTTGTGTGGTAATGAAATCTTATCATCTGCCTGCATTTTTAAGCATTATGGTTAAAAAACAAGGGATTTTAAACTGCTAAAGTGCAGTAAGCAGTTAAAGACACCTCATTTGACGACATGTGCACGCTGTCAGAGAGACTGTTTCTAAGCACAATTTTTTTGTATCATTGGCAGCAAGAATTACAAAATGTCTATGGTATTTCTAATGTCTATATAATATTGATTTAATTGCACTGATGCTATTGGAGGAGAACTGAACTGCGCTGGATCATGTTTTCTGCAAAGCTGCTTTATAGCAAATTGAACTGATTTCATAATTGATGAACCTTACACAGTTATTGAACAGAACTGAATCAACACTGACCTGACTTCAGCTGTGACACTATTTTCTTTTTAGGGCTGCTTTACTGCAGAATTTAACTCTGTTTGAATAATTAAATAATTATTTTCATGTTTATTCCTGTAAATCTGCTTTGAAACTTTATAAAGCATTAACAAAGAAAGGTAACTTGAATTGTGCAATGGCCCGATTGTGGACCAGATTTGGCAAACAGCATGTGGGCCACATGAGGATTGTGTAAAAGACCAACTGTGGCCCACATTAGGGTCAGTTCTGGTTTATATCGGCCAAAGCAAGGTATTAGATCTGGGCCAGACCTGGGCCAGAATTAAATTTAACTGTGAGCCATATGTGGGCCATTTCTGCTTCATGTGTTTTGTTCATGGCTGACATGTGGCATTGCTATTGCTTGATTGTGGCTCAAATCTGGGAAACAAAAGTGGACCACTCAAGTGCCATCATTTCACACGGTATGTGGGCCAGAGCAAGGTATTAGATATGGGCCGGACCTGGGCCAGAATTAAATTTAACTGTTAGCCAGATGTGGGCCATTTCTGCTTCATGTGTTGTGTTCATGGTTGACATGTGGCATTGCTATGGCTTGATTGTGGCCCAAATCTGGCAAACAAGAGCGGACCGCCCAAGTGCTATTATTCCATGTGGTATGTGGGCCAGAGCAAGGTATTAGATCTGGGCCGGATCTAATACCTACACATGAAGCAGAACTGGCCCACATCTGGGCAACAGTTGTGGGCCAGTTCTGCTTCATGCGTTTTGTTCATAGCTGATATGTGGCATTGCTATGGCTTGATTGTGGCCCAAATCTGGCAAACAGGAGCGAACCGCCCAAGTGCCATCATTTCACACAGTATGTGGGCCAAAGCAAGATATTACATCTGGGCCGGATCTGGGCCAGATTTCAAATAAACTGTTGCCCAGATGTGGGCCATTTCTGCTTCATGCGTTTTGTTCATGGCTGACATGCGGCGTTGCTATGGCTTGATTGTGGCCTAAATCTGACAAACGGGAGTGGACCGCCCAAGTGCCATCATTCCACGCGGGTAGTGGGCCAGATGAAAGTGTCAAGTGTGGGCCGGATCTGGGCCAGAGCAATTTTGCTATCTGGGCCAGATGTGGGCCAGTTCTGCTTCATGCGTTTTGTTCATGGCTGACATGTGGCGTTGCTATGGCTTGATTGCGGCCTAAATCTGGCAAACGGGAGCGGACCGCCCAAGTGCCATCATTCCACGCGGGTAGTGGGCCAGATGAAAGTGTCAAGTGTGGGCCGGATCTGGGCCAGAGCAATTTTGCTATCTGGGCCAGATGTGGGCCAGTTCTGCTTCATGCGTTTTGTTCATGGCTGACATGCGGCGTTGCTATGGCTTGATTGCGGCCTAAATCTGGCAAACGGGAGCGGACCGCCCAAGTGCCATCATTCCACGCGGGTAGTGGGCCAGATGAAAGTGTCAAGTGTGGGCCGGATCTGGGCCAGAGCAATTTTGCTATCTGGGCCAGATGTGGGCCAGTTCTGCTTCATGCGTTTTGTTCATGGCTGACATGTGGCGTTGCTATGGCTTGATTGTGGCCTAAATCTGACAAACGGGAGTGGACCGCCCAAGTGCCATCATTCCACGCGGGTAGTGGGCCAGATGAAAGTGTCAAGTGTGGGCCAGATCTGGGCCAGAGCAATTTTGCTATCTGGGCCAGATGTGGGCCAGTTCTGCTTCATGCGTTTTGTTCATGGCTGACATGCGGCGTTGTTATGGCTTGATTGTGGCCTAAATCTGACAAACGGGAGTGGACCGCCCAAGTGCCATCATTCCACGCGGGTAGTGGGCCAGATGAAAGTGTCAAGTGTGGGCCGGATCTGGGCCAGAGCAATTTTGCTATCTGGGCCAGATGTGGGCCAGTTCTGCTTCATGCGTTTTGTTCATGGCTGACATGCGGCATTGCTATGGCTTGATTGTGGCCTAAATCTGACAAACGGGAGTGGACCGCCCAAGTGCCATCATTCCACGCGGGTAGTGGGCCAGATGAAAGTGTCAAGTGTGGGCCGGATCTGGGCCAGAGCAATTTTGCTATCTGGGCCAGATGTGGGCCAGTTCTGCTTCATGCGTTTTGTTCATGGCTGACATGTGGCGTTGCTATGGCTTGATTGCGGCCTAAATCTGGCAAACGGGAGCGGACCGCCCAAGTGCCATCATTCCACGCGGGTAGTGGGCCAGATGAAAGTGTCAAGTGTGGGCCGGATCTGGGCCAGAGCAATTTTGCTATCTGGGTCAGCTGGATGCCTCTCCAGAGGTGAGTTTCCAGAGGCTCTGTTTTTTAACAGACAGGGCTGGCTGATGGAAGCCTCCTGCATAGTGATGCCAGGTCAGGCCTCCCTGGTGGCATTCGGTGAAGTTCTTTCCGAATAGTGACTGGCTGGGGCGCCCTTGGGTCCCCTAGCCACATTCCCTTAAAGGAACCCCTTCTGTCGAACAGGTTGGTTCCAGGCCTTTGAGCGGCCGGGGTAGGGTACATGAAGGTGCCCTAAGGCCATGGCTCGGGCTATGACCGTAGGGAATGCTGTCACTGACAGCCTAATGTGACCAGAGGGGGAGTGGTTCAGGCATTTCAGTTGAATTTGCTTGTCCTGACAGTTGTCACTGCCAGTAGGCATGCACTCCCCTCGGCATGGCGGCGTGGGTATATCGTTCCCCATAGCGTCAGCTGACGCAGCTCGAGTTCCCTTTCGAAAGGGAACATCCCTGGTTACGACTGTAACCTTAGTTCCCTGAGAACAGGGAACGAGACGCTGCATCACTTTGCTATGCCTCGGGGCCTGCCTGCGAACAGTCCCTTCAGACGAAGAAGCTGGTGTCATGTTTGCAAGGCGCCCTTATATACTTCCTGGTCGCACCTTGATGACATCATAGGCTGTCGCCGGTCAATATAATTGCTGTGATTTGATAGTAGCTCAGACACCGTTCACGCTGGAGGCGTTCCCCATAGTGTCAGCTGACGCAGCGTCTCGTTCCTTGTTCTCAGGGAACTAAGGTTACAGTCGTAACCGGGGACGTTTTTGGGCCCTTTTTAGGCCTAGAAGTGAATTATTTTTAAGTGAGTGGATGTTTAAAAGTGCTTACTGTTTTGCTTATTGTCCCCGTGGTAATATTATTTAGATGTTTATTAGGCAGTAAATTAGATGGGTTTGCCATACGGCTTGAGAAGGCCTTAGATTCTCTATCCCATTATAGAAATAGAGAAAATAAAGAAAGCCAATAGAGAAAGCAACAGGCACACTTACTGAGTTCCTAGCCTGGCTCAGCCCTCCTACGTACTTCCGCTCAATTTTCATTTTCCTTCAATACTCCGTCTGGGACTGCGGTGTAGTCTTAGGTTTTCTTCAAACAAATTTTTACCAACTAGTTTACCGGGTAGTCGTCCGCTAGTTTGAGTTGTAGTTCAGTAATGGCAGCGGAGAAACCATTTATTCCATGTGGCACCGCTGCCGAATATCCGAGTTTATAGTTAAAGCCGAAGCAAGAACAATCTTTGCTAGGGTTTGTTGGTGGCCATGATGTAGTGGCCCTCCTAACCAACAGGGTGAATTTGACTTTACAGCTCACTCCGTTAGTGGTGAAGGAGTTGGCTGAAGCCCTATTCGGACGATAACTGTTTCTTGTGGGGTCGGAAGGTATTGCCATCATTTAAGTTACAGGGGCTAATCAGTTATTACCTACTGTAGTGCTTTTGACAAACACCAAGGTCATGTGGTAATGTAATAGTTGTCCACATCTCTACATTTTCAAGAATGTATCACTTCAAAATGCACTGTTTACTAATCCTTTTTGACCACTGCAGAGCAGCGTACGGTTGCATTTATTTGGATGCATTTCTAGACTATTTTTTCTAGACTAGATTTCTAGATGTATTTCTTTAAAATGCTGGCAAGTACTTACTAGAGCAATATATTTAATCACCACTCAAACAAATTAAAATAAAAGCACGTAAACATTTGAATTGGCCCGTTATTTATAGCAGCATTTATTATCATACCAAGCATATGACATTTTATTTACAGCATACAATCATGCCACGGAACACGTGAGCAGCGCATTTCCGATCACAAAACTTTCGCGTACACTGTGGCGTGAATAAAATCACAATCCGAATGCATGTGATATGATAGGTTTTATCACTGATGTGGCCTGCACATTTATTTTGACGGATTTCCATGTGTGAAAATGGCGAAGGGTGCATGACGTACGTCATGACCAAAGGTTAGCGATTGGTTATGGCAGATCCAATAGTTTTAAACTTCAACAGAGTACCCACCTTTGCTGAAGTAAATGCTTGTTAATGGAGAGTATCCAGACTCTCTGTACAAATTAAATGTACGAGAGTCTGGTAAAACCAGGCTAATGGTTTCCCGCTTGTTCTGTAAACATTTGACAAAGTTACTGTTATCATAGCGAGGAGCCAAGACACATCACTGAAAGCTGGTATTAGATGTTTTTGGTTGACCTACGATAGAAGTTGTGACCGAAGAAATCTCACAGAAGGAGGTGGAGGGCTAGCTGGGCCCATCAGCTTTGGTGGTCGTGGCTTTTTGGTTGATATCCAAGGACTCGCAATGGTAGATTGTGAGAGTCTGGTTACAGCATATACAAGTTCCTCTGTTTTCTCAGAGAAGCTCAGAAGCAGGGAAACTGGAGAGATGACTAACATGTCTAGTGAGGAGAAATCTTGGAGCAGTTCTAATCCATCACAGTAAGTCTGTGGTGAGCTCTTTGGGCAGGGCTTAGCTGGGAATGTATCCATGAGCAGTGGTTGTTTTGGCTGCATGGTGTTATCATTGCCCTTGTGCGGTGTGTCAGCTGCATGTCCATTCAGATGCTGAAGTTAAGTCCTGTGGTCATTCATACTCTGTAAAGGTGTGTGTGTGTGTCTGTGTGTGTGTGTGTGTGTGTGTGTGTGTGTGTGTGTGTGTGTGTGTGTGTGTGTGTGTGTGTGTGTGTGTGTGTGTGTGTGTGTGTCATTCAGTTTGAGTAGATTGCCACACACCCCTGAGGGATGATGGAGGGAGAATAAATAGATATTTTCCTTTAGCACTCTTGCACCAAGTTTGAGTGTGGGTGAAGGCCATCCTGTTTAAACAGCTGTCTCTGACTCCAGAAAAGATTGAAGTTGTTGATAAAGTTCAGTCTCTTCATGTTGCAGCCATGTAAAAAGCCCAAGCAACCATGAGAACCTGGTTTGTTTGTTGAATTTGTTCCTATTGCTGGAAGTGTTCCACTGATGAAAGACTGCACTTTCAGTCTTCTAAGTTTTTCAAAAAGTTAACTGTAATCCCTCTTAAGTAGTTCTGACTGCTCTCTCTGAATATCGTTCTTCTTCACATGAGTGATTAGTTGAGTAGCAGTCATATGTTTCATCAGAATGTTCTTAAGTTCCTTGTTTATGTAAGAAACCGATGCTTGTGGAAGGCAGGTAGCCCATTTAGCTGCAGATTGATTTGATCTGTGCCTGATCACATTTGGGGATTTCTCACCCACACTAAACATGTTTGGGGATTCCTCACCCATATTCATTAATACTTTAAATCTGTTCTCAATATGTATATGCGGTGGTAGAGTGGTAAAGTGGTACTGCGGAAATTGTTGGTACTTGTGACAATCTGATGGGATCTTGTTTTAAGATTATTTTGCTTATTTTAAGCAAGAACTCTCTTAATTTTGAGGTATTTGTTCCCAAAACAAGACAATTACTTTTGCTTGTCTAGTAAATACTTCTTGTTTTAAGAATTTGTAGATGTTTGGACCAGAATCAAGACAAAAATACTAAGTAAGACAAGTCTTTTTTTGCAGTGAATTAGATAATAGTTCTTACAATATTAGTAGGAATTTTGGGAACATACCCCAGCCTAAGGAAAGCCTTAACTACGCTGGGCGCAAATTCCAGGCACAAGGAACTTATGGGATGGTCCCTAGTGCTGGGTGGTATGACCAAAAATCCGGTATGACGGTATTTTTTTTCCTAAGCATGACCTGGTGTTAACCACATGTTCTCCTGATTGATAGAGGAAATGCTGCAGTAGATTGACTAGAATGCCCTATTTTACTGTCATGAGTTAATATTGTAGAAAAATTCCAGACTAGTGTTAATACAGAGTTTGCAAACCCCCACAAAATGATGCTGTGGGGAGACGACCAATAAAACACATCTAGTGCTCTAAACATAAACTAGTAGCATGTACATATTTTTAGAGTATATGAAATAGGTCCATAAAAAAAAAAAAATCTTAAATGCACTCGCTCCGCTCTGCCTCTGATCTATAGGTGAGCATTGTTAATCTCATCACGGTGCTCCACGCAGAAACCATTCTCTTGCATGTGCCACGTGAAGTTTGAATTCTCCGCTGTAATCAAGGGTTGAATCTAAAATTGCCCTCTATAACCATTATTTCAGGGGACAGCCACTACGAATGTTGTTTAAAGCGACATAACGGTATTGCGGTATCATCAAAATTTGTATCATAACAAAAATAAATACCGGTATTCTATATGAATTGGTTTAACGCCCAGAACTTATGGTCCCCCTCAAAGGCCAAGCCCACAGCTTCTACAACTCTAGGCAGGGGTTAAGGATCGACCCGCTCACCTGAGATAGTAGGTCCCTCCTGATCAGAATCTCCAGAGGAGAGCTATCTAGAAGAGTCATTAGGTCAGAGAAGTATACTTTGGCCAGCCAAAACAGGGTGCTACTAATAGAAAATTGACCTCATCCTAGCAAACTCTCTAGAACTCCCGGGAACAGAGCGATTGGGGGGAAAAGCATACAGATGTAGCCTCAGCCACACCTGTACTATAACGTCCAGTCCCAGAGGAGCTGGATGAATGAGGGAGAAACATTGTGGTTTTATTTGCGTTCAACCTCAACTCTCTCATGTGAGCAAGAACAACATCTTGATGTTGAACCACCATATGCTCTGAATGAGCCATAATTGACCAATTGTCAATGTAGTTAAGTATGCGGATGCCTTGCAGGCACGGAGATGCCAGAGCCACATCAACACATTTTATGAAAGTGTGTGGTGAGAAAGCTAGGCTAAAAGGATAAACTTGATATTATGCTTCGCCCCCCAAAAGCAAACCTCAGAAACTTCCTATGCTGGGGAAGGATGGATGTGTGGAAGAATGCATTCTTATAATCTATTGTGGCAAACCAGTCCTCGGACCTGATTTGTGACAGAATCTACTTGAGAGTAAGCATCTTGAATTTGAGATTGGTAGCTTGAATGTAGCTCTTAGTGGCTTGGTGGGTAATGTCAGGGCTTTCAGGGATGATGCAAACGGAGGGCACAGATGTCTCACAAGAGTCTCTTCAGCCCTGGGCATCACCCCATATAGATGTTGCTTTAGCCTCGCAATGTTTCTGTAAGTAGATGTTTGAGGGCTAAAGACACAATGGCCCTCATTTATCAAAAGTGCGTACACCAAATTTCCAGCGTACACCTTGCGTACACCCAAACCCACGGTGACTTTGAGATTTATCAATATGGACGTTGTCGTACGGCACGTTCAAATCCTCCGCCAGCTCAGGAGGTGGTGTACGCACGTTTGAGTTAGTGGGAAAATGCGCAGAAAAACAATTCCTAACACCACAAAACGCACTGACAAGATATGCTATATGACCCACTGTTAAAAACCACAAAAACAACATTCATAGTTTATTTTTGTGCAACATGAACGTCAATGTTTAATTTTTGTGACTTTACCAAAGCGTTTGATTTGTAGGCATATGTATTCCTCCAGTCGCGATCCTGTGCGCTTTATCTGACGTTTCAGGCCCGCCTGGCCCGGCAGCTGCGCACGGACTGGGACTAAAATAATTCAGACTGACAAAATAATAAAAATGACCTTCTTCTTTTAAATAATAATAAAATCAATAAAAACAACATTCTTCTTCTAAATAACAAGCGTCATTAAGAATAATAATCATAATAATAATAAGAAGAATCTTACAAATTGTCATGTAATTATTAATGTGAATGAATCTTACTCCACATCACATCATCATCACTATTGTACACCCCAATACATGTGCCGTGATACGAAATTAAATGCTAATTTTTTCAAAACGTGCTGTAAAATAATGCAGTGATGGTAATTTATCATCCAAACAGCTATTTAAACTGCTGGAGTGCGCTTCTCAATCTCCACACTATTAACAGTACTCGTTATTTGTGTCCATATTTTGTTTTTGTGGGTGCCTTTAATTCCACTCTTTAAACTCCCAAATAAAACAATTTCGGGTTTTTTTTCCACTTCCCTGGTGATCTCGATGGGCGCGCGTCTCAATCATCTCAATAGGATCGTCAGTGATCAGGGAGTCAGCCCATTGACTTATGCCCTAACCAGTGCCGTGACTAGTGGACTAGTGAGATGATTGAGCGCGCCCGATCTCCACGTCGGAGAAGTTTCGCTTCTTTGCCGTCTTCTGTTTTTCCATGGCGTAAAATGAGGGTGCGGGGGAGGCGGAGACTTGAATATATAGGGGCGTGTTATTCTAATGACGATCGTTTTCAGCCGCGGGATTTATCAAGGGCAGGTATTGCGTACACCTGGATTGCAGAGGTACGCACAGCTTCATAAATCAGGCGATGAGAGGAGTGTAAGCATAATCTTACGCCAACATATACACCAGTTTCTACGCAAGATTGATAAATGAGGGCCAATATGAAAGCATTCCAAGCTTTTCGAGACTTCTACACCTCAGTGTGGAGGTTCGGAAAAAAAGTCAAGCCCCAACATAGAAATTGTGCTGTATGTGATGGCAGGAAGTGTTTGGCTAACTTAATTTTTCTTCAAAGTTCCTGTTTTCGGTGCTTCTTGTTACAGCACAAATTATGGCAGAGATGAGGCACTGGACCTATCAGGTGGAGGCTGAGATAGGGCTGGGCCCATCTCAAACCCCTCTGTTAAATCCATTTGCAAACTCTGCAAACGAAGCCGCCACTCTTCCTTAGCAGAAAGGGGGACCCGAGCCAGGAGGAACACAAGCCGAAGCTCCCTCCTCAAAGAGCATCCGGTGCGAGCATAGAGTTGGTAAACACTCACAATGCTCGCAAGTAGCCCCCTAAGGGATGCTTGAGTGTGCTGCACTCCCATACACTGTAAAAAATTATTTGTTGACTTAACTTAATATATTTTGTTATCTTTTTGCATTGGTTTTTTTAAGTTTCTCTTACTTATTTGGATAAGTTATCTCAACTAATTCCATTTAGTAATACAAACTTCCCCTTTAGTTTTCTGAACTTAAATGTTCTAGTCATCATAACTTCACTTTAGTTTTCTGAACTTAAATGTTCTAGTCATCATAACTTCACTTCAGTTCCCTTATCGAGGGAACTTCCCACTGCGTCGAAACGCTTTGGGGATGCTCCCTAAGCATCAGCGAATCTGAAGCCTGAATAAACACTAGTCCAATCCGATTGGTCGTGCGTGATGACGTCATTGTGACGGCGTACCCGGAAGTATAAAAGGGGAGCCGGCGCATAATGGCGGCAGTTATTGCTCTTCAGCATAGCGCTCTCTGTTTGGTCTGTCTATTTACTGTTGTCTGTCCAGTTGCGAGTGTGTGTGTGAGTGACATTTATAGTAAAAGTATGGAAGGAAAGAGTGGATTCAGACAGTGTGTGCATCCGTGTCCCCGCTTCATCTCGGGATCGGATACACACCTGTTATGTGTGCAGTGTCTGGGTGTGCAGCATGCTCGGGCGGCTCTCGAGGGAGCCGCCTGTGAGCACTGTGAGCGGCTGACACTCAGGCTGCTCCGCTCTAGGCTGGCCGTGTTCGATGAGACCGGCCAGCCTCGTGAGCCCCATGGTTCTGGACCCGCGGTCGCTGAGGCGTCACGGCATCGCAGATCATGGGGCTCACAGCGGGATCTGTCCGAGGGCTTTGGGACTGCTGCGGCACTTTCCCAATCCTCCTCGGACAGTTCCGATGATCTTCCTCCCCGTGTGGAAGCCCGCTTTGCGGCTTCTTCCCCCGGGGCGGAGGGTCCGATGCTCGTTCTCTCCGGTTCCGAGGAGCCGGAGGGCGCGGGCATCGGGGCGGGGGATGAGGTTTTTCCATCGCCTCATCCGCCCGCCCAGGAGGAATTGGTCGAGGTGTTGACCCGGGCTGTGGCTAAACTCAATATTGAGTGGCCACAGGAGGAACAGGAAGTTCGGCCACCCAGTAGGCTGGATGACCGGTTCCTCGCACACCGGGTCCAAAACACCGCGCCGGGGTTTGCCTTTTTTCCCCGATCTGCACACCGAGGTGTGTAGATCGTGGAGGAAGCCCTATTCCTCGCGTGTCTCTAATCCCTCACTGTTGGACTATTCCAACGTCCTGGGGGCACGCGAGGCGGGCTATGGGGCGATGCCGCGGGTGGAGGATGCTCTCGCGAGCTATCTTTCGCCCGAATCGGCATCGTCCCTTAAAACCCCGGTGCTGCCCACCAAACCCTGTAGGGACACCTCAGGGCTGGTGGGCAAGGCTTATATGGCGGCTGGGCGGGCTGGTAGTGCGCTGCACACTTTGTCGATCTTGCAGGCCTACCAGGCTGACCTTCTAAAAGAGCTGGATGAGGGCGAGGGTCCCTCTCCGGAGGATGTACTGGAACTCAGGAAGGTCGCAGATTTGTCTCTCCGTGTTACCAGGGAGACGGCCCGTGCCATCGGCCGCTCCATGGCAGCTATGGTGACAACGGAGAGACATCTCTGGCTGAATCTGTCGGGGATAAAGGAGAAGGACAGATCCTTCCTCCTGGACTCCCCGATCTCGCCTTCTGGTCTGTTTGGTGACGCGGTTAACTCCATCGTCTCCAGACACCAGGAGGCGAAGAGACAGTCAGCGGCCTTCCAGCAGTACCTCCCTCGCCGCTCTAAGCCCGGGAAGGCTGGCCCTAGCGGGCAGCCTCAGCCGCCTACCAGCTCCTCCTCGCATCGTCAGATGCAAAAGGAGAGCGTCGCCTCTAGAGCCCCTCCTCCGGGAGCTTGGCAACAGAGGCGGCGCGCTCACCAGCAGCCTTCCGCTCCGAAGGGCGATCTGAGGAACGTCCTTCAGGCGCGAAAGGCTGCCGCAAAGAAGTCCTAGCCTCGGCAGGACTTCTCAGGGCGGTCCCTCCCGCGAGGGGGCAACCGAGGTTGCTTCCTTCGCGGCGCCCTGGGGAAATCGATGTGGTAATCCCGCCGTCTATGACGCTTCGGGCCACATCGATTTCCCGCGAACGCACGCTGCTCCAGCCGCCTCTGGAAAGACCTGCGGCTGGGCAGCTGGCGCGTCCGCACACAGAGACTCGTTCCCAACCACTTCCTGCCGGGCAACCGCTTCAGGGGGTCGGGGACGAGGCTCGTGTAACACCCGACGCCAGCCTCGAGAGGCTGGTTCCCTTAGTAGATTATCTCGGCGCATGGAAATGCCTTCCGAGTGTATCCACATGGGTCCTGCGCATTGTAGAAAATGGGTACAGACTGCAGTTCGGTCGGCCTCCCCCTGGGTTCAGGGGGGTGACCTGGACTACAGTGGTACCAGAGCGGGGTCGGGTAATGGAACTAGAAGTAAAAACCTTACTGGCAAAGGGGGCCATAGAACACGTTCCTCCGCCAGACAGGGAGTCCGGCTTCTACAGCCGGTACTTTATAGTTCCCAAAAAGGATGGAGGGTTGCGTCCGATTATAGATCTAAGGGATTTGAATCGGTCTCTGAGGAGATTCAGATTCAAAATGCTCACTATCCCCATGATCGTGAGTCAGATCCAGTCCCAGGACTGGTTCGTCACGATAGATCTGAAGGACGCATACTTTCATATCTCCATCCTTCCATGTCACAGGAAGTTCCTGAGGTTCGCTTTCGGGGGCGAAGCGTACCAATATCGAGTACTTCCCTTCGGCCTAGCCCTCTCCCCACGCACATTCACAAAGTGCATGGATGCAGCCCTGGCTCCTATGAGGCTTCAGGGCATCCGTGTACTGAATTATATCGACGACTGGCTCATACTGGCCCAGTCGTACGAGATGGCGGTTCGGCATCGAGATGTCGTTCTAGCCCACATAAAGTGCTTGGGGCTGAGACTCAACACGAACAAGAGCGTGTTGACGCCGTCCCAGAGGACTACGTTCCTAGGGGTGGTATGGGATTCGACGACGATGCGGGCACAATTGTCTCCCGCGCGCGTCGAGACCATACTGGCGATGGTCTCAGGAATAAGGCTAGGCCACACCATCACTGTGAAGCACTTTCAGAGAGTGCTGGGGCACATGGCAGCAGCGTCCAACGTGATACCGTTCGGCCTGCTACACATGAGACCCCTCCAGTGGTGGTTGAAAACCAAGGGGTTTTCCCCCAGAGGGAATCCTTTTCGTATGATCAGGGTAACGCGCAGAGGCCTTCGTTCCCTAGTCATATGGAAGAAACCTTGGTTTCTGTCCCAGGGACCAGTGTTGGGAGCGTCCTGTTGCCGGAAATCCGTTTCAACAGACGCCTCCCTCACTGGTTGGGGCGCGGTCATGGACGGCCGCTTTGCGAGGGGCCCATGGGAGGGCCGTCATTCCTCCTGGCACATAAATTGCCTGGAGATGATGGCGGTCTACAAAGCTCTCAGGAGCTTTCTCCCGGACCTCCGCGGCCAACATGTCCTGGTGCGGACAGACAATACGGCTGTCGTAGCGTACCTCAATCGCCAGGGAGGGGTAAGATCGCGCCCTCTGTGCAGATTGGCGCATCTAATCCTCCTGTGGTCCCAGGGGAAACTGTTGTCCATCAGGGCAATGTATGTCCCGGGGGTTCAAAATCAGGGAGCAGACATCCTGTCGAGGCAGGGGCTGAGGCCCGGGGAGTGGCGGCTCCACCCCGAAGTGGTGGAGGCCATATGCGAGAGGTTCGGCCCAGTGGAAGTGGATCTGTTTGCGTCTCGAGAGACGTCCCACTGTCCACTGTGGTTCTCCCTCACGCATCCAGCCCCGTTGGGGTTGGATGCCATGGTGCAGACGTGGCCGAGGCTGCGTCTGTACGCATTTCCCCCGATTGCTCTGCTCCCGGGAGTCCTGGAGAGGGTCCGTCGGCAGGGGGTCAGTCTACTTCTGGTAGCACCCCGTTGGCCGACGCGAGTTTGGTTCTCGGATATCATAGCCCTGCTGGCAGGTCATCCATGGCAGATTCCTCTGAGGAGGGATCTCCTGTCTCAGGCGGCGGGGACGATATTCCACCCCCGGCCGGAGATTTGGAACCTTTGGGTCTGGCCCCTGAGGGGGCCAGGTACCTAGAGGCTGGCCTGTCGGCAGAGATGGTAGAGACCTTACTCAGCTCCAGGGCTCCGTCCACAAGGAGACTGTACAGCCTCAAGTGGAATGTATTTTCCACTTGGTGCAGGAGGCGTGAGGAGGACCCAGTTAACTGCCCAGTGGCTTCAGTGCTGGAGTTCCTCCAAGATCGCTTCTCTGCGGGCCTAACCCCGTCCACACTCAAGGTGTACGTGGCTGCCATTGCGGCTTTCCACACTCCTCTGGGTGATGGGCCTTTGGGTAGGCACCAGCTGGTTGTACAGTTCCTCCGTGGGGCTCGGAGGATGAGGCCTGTGGCTCAGTCCAGAGTTCCAACCTGGGACCTGGCAGTGGTTCTCGAGGGGTTGGCTGAGGCCCCCTTCGAGCCACTGGAGTCAGCAGAACCTAAGAATCTGACCCTTAAGGTGGCCTTTCTACTCGCCATTACCTCTCTAAGGAGAGTGGGGGATCTCCAGGCCTTGGCAGTAACGCCGACTTGCCTGGAGTTTGCCCCGGGTGGAGTAAAGGCCATCTTACACCCTAGGCCGGGCTATGTGCCCAAGGTCCCATCGAGGGTGGTCAGGTCCTTGGTTCTGCAGGCATTTCATCCTCCGCCTCACGTGACGGCGGAAGAGGGGAGGCTTCACCTACTCTGCCCGGTCAGGGCACTCAGGGTGTATCTGGCGAAGTCCGCACAGTGGAGGAGATCTCAACAATTGTTGGTGTGTTTTGGCTCACCCAAGAAGGGGTTGCCTGCGTCTACCCAGACAATCAGTAACTGGATCGAGCACTGCGTCGTACCGCCACACCTCGGCACGCCTGGAGCGCATGCTTCAGAGCAAAGAACTGCCGCCATTATGCGCCGGCTCCCCTTTTATACTTCCGGGTACGCCGTCACAATGACGTCATCACGCACGACCAATCGGATTGGACTAGTGTTTATTCAGGCTTCAGATTCGCTGATGCTTAGGGAGCATCCCCAACGCGTTTCGACGCAGTGCTCGTTCCCTCTCAGGAAACAAGGGTTATATACATAACCCGAGCCGTTTTCTGAACTTAAATGTTCTAGTCATCATAACTTCACTTTAGTTTTCTGAACTTAAATGTTCTAGTCATCATAACTTCACTTTAGTTTTCTGAACTTAAATGTTCTAGTCATCATAACTTCACTTTAGTTTTCTGAACTTAAATGTTCTAGTCATCATAACTTCACTTTAGTTTTCTGAACTTAAATGTTCTAGTCATCATAACTTCACTTTAGTTGGTTGCAAAGCTGCTTTAATAAGTATTAATTGCATTACTATATTGATTTGTAAATTACATTTGATTTAGAATAAAACCTATAGCAAATTAAAATCACAGCAACACATATCAGTACACATTTATATTTATTGCAAAAACAAACACCAAAAACAACCACACAAAAGGTCTGAAATGTCCTTTCTTCAGAAAATTGCAAAAAGAAACGGCACAGACTGTTAAACACCTCTGATTTGGCTTTAAACCATTTTAATTTAAACTTAATTTAAGTTCATTTTAATTAACAATGTGTAAGCTCTCAAGCTTCATTACATTTATCAATGAGCATAAACAGCACATATGCACCAGTGTTACCTCACTGCGTTTTTTTTTTTTCAGCTTTGCAGCTCTCCCCAACCATTAAACCTAGATTAAAAATAAAAATAAAATAAAAAGTTGGATAACCTCATAGCTCAAGCCCAAACAGTGTGGCAAAGGCATTTAGGGCATCTTGTAGACCCATGACCACAATCTCCATCCAGTATGACATCCACATCCACAACATCATCTGGGAAGGCACTATCATGTCTGATGTCCTCACTCATGGTCAAGATGCCCTACATTAACCCCATGAACAATGTCTCTCTCATCATCATCTGGCTGGAAAAAAATGAGACACAGATACAAATTTTAAGGGGTGCTGTCATAAAATATTTATTCAAACATACATTAAATACTAAAGAACAGCAATACAATAACTATGCAATATAGTAAATATACTTTTTCTAGCTGACAGAATATTTTTTCTGAGGTAAATGTGACATGACATTGCTTAAAAGCTATTTATTGACGTTTATTAACGTTTGCGCAGTTGAAACACTGCGATTACATGAGACAATACAGATTTCATACATTGTACTGTATCTTTAAACATATTCTCTGATGTTCATACATGTTTATTTCATGCTGTATCTACTAGTAAAGTGCAATATTCAAATGCAAAAAAGCAACAAAAACAACATTTAAAACCACTGTCATATTAAAGGGTTAGTTCACCCAAAAGTGAGAATTAGCCCATGATTTACTCACCCTCAAGCCATCCTAGGTGTATTACATTCTTGTTTCAGACGAATACAATCACAGGGCTTGACATTAAGCATGTTCATGTGCTTGTCCTTCAGACAAGTAAATCGTTCATTCACTTGGCCAAATAAAAAATGTGCTTGTCCGGAAAAAAGTTCGATATTTTTTTGTTTTTCCGTGCGTGTGTGCGTTGTAAATATAATTTATTCTGAAGCAATATTCTCCCCAGTGTTCAATCAGCTTTGACATATTTAAATATGCATATTTGTGATTTAAAAAAAATTATTGAATCATTTGAAATGGATGATATTTTTACCTTTTATAAAGGGGATTTTCCCCCTAATCTTATTAAATAAAGGCTCTGCTTCAGGTTTCATTCTATATTGTTAAATTTGATCAATACATTAAATTAAAATAAGACAATATAAGGGCTGTTACCAATCAAATAAAATAATTTACACTGAAAAATCACAACTACATTAAATAATGTTTTGAGATTTGTAGTTTTGAATAGACAAATACAAATGTTAGAAAGTATGTTTAAACATGAAACTAAACCTCCAGTAGGTGGCAGCAGGTGGCCCTCTTAATGAGTGAGCCATTGAGTTGTTCATTCAAACGATTTATTCAAACACTGAATCGTTCAGTTGCTGTGAGACGCGTTACGGTTCTGCTGTGAACGATTTTCGCTGCTGAAATAGAACAAACACACTCAATATTGCATCCAAAATGTAAGTGACTAAGTGAATGTTAATGTAATGTTTATGAAACCATCATATGAAATCAGAGTCACTTTCTGTCGTGATTGTATTCAGGAAACAGCTTAAATGGCTCTAGTGTTGTAATTTCTCCTCGAGAGGCTGCACGAGTGTCAACAGCGCAAACTTGTTATCGCCATTTCATCATATATTATTATCCACTATCGATCGCCACTTACACTAAATTAATGCATAATCATTCTTGCATTTTGGTGATTCGCTAACGTTAGTTTATTTTTTGTTTTAATCAGGCCCTTGTCCATCGGGCAAGTAAAATTCTCTTTCACTTGTCCCAGACAAGCGTTAATGTCGAGCCCTGAATCAGTTATATTAAAAAAAGTTCTGGCTAATCCAAAAATTATAAATGGCAGTGAATGGCTGCCCAAATTTTGAAGCCCAGAAAAAAAGTGCATCTATCCCAGGGCTCGACATTAACGCTTGTGGATTTTTCGAAGGGACAAGTGAAAGAGAATTTTACTTGCCCGATGGACCTGATTAAAACAAATAATAGCTAGCGAATCACCAAAATGCAAGAATGATTGCATTAATTTAGTGTAAGTGGCGATTGATAGTGGATAATAATATATAATGAACTGACGATAACAAGGTCGCGCTGTTGACACTTGTGCAGCCTCTAGAGAAGACATTACAACACTTGACCCGTTTTCCTGAATACCACCACGACTGAAAATGACACTGACTTCATATGACAGTTCATAGCAAAACAATTAATTAACATTCACTTAAATTAACATTCCCTTAAAGTCACTTACATTTAAGAAGCAATATTTAATGTTTTGTTCTATTTCAGCAGTGAAAATCATTCACAGCAGAACTGCAACACGTCACAGCAACATGTGTGTTACTGAACGATTCAGCGTTTGAATGAATCGTTTGAATGAACGACTCAATGACTCACTCATTAAAACGGCCACCTGCTACCACCTACTGGAGGTTTGGTTTGATGTTTAAACATTATTGGTCTATCCAAAAATACAAATTTCAAAACATTATTTAATGCAAATTAAATTTTTCAGTGTAAATTATTTAATGTGATTGGTAACAGCCCTTATAGTGTCTTATTTTAAATTAATGTATAGATCAAATTTTACAATATAAAATGAAACCTGAAGCATAGCCTATATTTAATAAGATTAGAGGGGAAATGCCCTTTATATAAGGTAAAAAATAATAATTAAAAAATTCACATATATGCAGATTTAAATATGTCAAAGCTGATTGAATACTGGTCAGCATATTGCTTCAGAATAAATTATATTTAAAACACACACACACACACACACACACACAAAATATCAAACTTTTTTCCGGACAAGCACATGAACATGCTGACCGCCTTCAACTTATGAAATAAGTGTAATGCCTCTAGAAGTTTAAAAGGTTTACGCCACGTCCGACGTCATCGTCGCGGCAATTACGTTTTTTTTACACCATGTCCGATGCCGTCGCTGCGCCAGTTGCGTTTTTCTTCCCCTCTACATCCGACGACATCGCCGTGCCAGTTACACTTTTTCCGTAACTTTAATACGGATGGCCGTCGCGCCAGAAGCTACATATTTTACATTATAACTTGTTAAATATGGATTTTTTTTTTTTTTACACAAACCCATCGATTCACATCAGAATGTCTTTATTAACCCCCCTGGAGCCATGTGGATTACTTTTACAATGGATGGATGCACTTTTTTCTGGGCTTAAAAATTTGGACTGCCATTCAATGCCATTTATAATGCTTTAGATTTTTTTTAAATATAACTCCGATTGTATTCGTCTGGAATACACCTAGTATGGCTTGAGGGTGAGTAAATCATGAGGTAATTTTCCTTTTTGGGTGAACTTACCCTTTAATAGTTATTTATTTTACCTGTATCGATTCAAACTCACATTTAATCATTTTCAAGGAGTTTCATGAAACTTATCTGTATCTGATGGCGATCTGAGAGAGAGACCATGCAGTGAAGCGAGATGTAGTTTCATCCGATCCGTAAACCAGTTCAGTTTCTTGTCAAGGAGCAATAGATAAAAACATTAAAAAAAAAAAAAAAACATTTTATAGGCTTATTGACAACATGTTGCAATGTTTACACTGTACAATGACTCAATGTGATTTAATTAGGGCTGAAAACTTCAAATTTCACAATTTGATATTATTTAAATTCATAAAGTTAATATTTACCAGAAATTGCAGCAAATATAGTGAAACTGCTGTCCACCTCCAACCATTCGAACAAATAGACGGCGCGAGTTGTTGAGAGCTCCATGAACCCCGCGAGGTAAAAGCGTGTAACTTTAGGAACTCTGTATTTCAACGGCTCTGGGAGCACAACACACACACGCACACACACACACAAATATAATTATAAAACAATATGTCATAAATACACTTTGTAGATGAGGTTAAACACGTAACTTACTTTGTGTTATCTTAGTTAAACGTAAACTCCATGTCTGCACTGCACGGTGAGTCATGTCCCCTGAGAGAAAATTTTTGGCTCGTTTAAACCATAGGGTTTAAACGCGCACAGCATATAAGTTACATATTGGTATAAATCAATAAATTATGAAAAACAAATGGTAAATGAGATAAAACACTTACTTTATAATATTTCCCTGTAAAAAAGTTCTCTCGCCTCAGTCGCCTGTTTCTATCCTCCGCTCTGCACCGCGAGTCAAAGATATCTCTAAGTTTAGGTGCGCACGGACGGACGGACGGACACACACACACACACACACACACACACAATCCTACCACAATATAATGTTATAAACTTCATACTGTTAATGAGATAAAACACTATGCCGGTGTAAACACTACTCAATTGCTCAGCATTGCGATTGAATGGAAATGGCGTCTGGTCTGTCAGTCGGTGGGGGAGGGGATACGGGGGCGCGCGCATACAGCACGTGCATTTCCTGGATGTACATAATTATCCTCTCCGCCAGATGGCGCTGTTTTCACTAGCCGTGTTAATACAAAAACTCTTTATTTATTGACTCCTTGAATTAAGACTTGGTTTATATGGTGTGGAATGGTACGTATTAAATACGGTAAGTTAAATAAATGTGCTCATATCTATATAATTAGAGTGTTGTATATAAATCAGCTGCACATAGTAAATTAAGTTTAGTTTACTGTAGTTAAATAAATAGACTAAAGTATAATTGGAGTAAAATCCAGAACAGTTCAACTTATGTTTTTAAGTTAAAACAACAATTATACTTGTTCATTCAACAGAAAATCTATTGTAGTTATTTCAACATATGTTTTTGAGTTAAAACAACAATTATACTTGTTCACTTAACTTTCAGTCTAGTTGAGGACAAGAAAACTTAAAATGCTTTGTTGTCTGGACAATCTAGTTATCTCTACTGAAAAATTTTTGTTGAAATAACAAAATCGCAAAAAAATGTTTTACAGTGTACAAACAAGACACATCGAGTGTTTATCCCCACCTATAACTGCTCTTAGCTGGTTGGTGCTAAAAACTTCATCATGCCACTTGGGATGTGACATGGCTTACGGCACATGACTATTAACTAATTTAAAATTAATTCAAAACTCATAACTACAATTACATATTACTTAATCAATTATTTAATAGTAATGTGTCCCAACAAGTAAAGTCATAACATAATGATACCTTTATAAATCACTAGCTAATGATTAATTAAAGCAGACAACTGGAAGTTGAGAAGCATGGGTTTGACCCCTTGTAGTAATTAACACATTAATTTACAGTATTAGTTAATATAATTTGTAATTAAGGAATTCATAAATTATGACACATTTAATTAATAATAATTTAATGATTACTTAATCTATTAATCATGTAGAATCTTCATTAGTTACTGATGCAGTAATCATTAATAAATGGGTTAGTTCTAGCCTAGAAATCTAGACGCACCTTAGTGGCAGCAAATCTAATCTGCCGCGAGTGGCAACTCTCAATACACTCCTGAGCTTAAAAAGCCTAACTCTGGTCGGGCCAATCACATCGATTATAGAGTTGGTGGGTGGGGCTTAACGTAATGACGGCCAAGTTGCGTTTGCGTGCTACTAGTAAACGCAGAAGCTCGCGAACGCTGGTCTTTCGAATCAGCTTTGACCGCAACTCTGGAAGACTTGGAGTTAAGCTTTTCTCTGAGGAAAGAACAAAGAACGGCACTGAAGTCATTCTTAAGAAGGCAAGATGTGTTCAGAGTTTTTGCTGAACGGATACGGCGAAAGTTTAATGTGTCAACTAGCTCTGCTTCACCTTAGTTTCTCTGGTTGGTTGTAGCGCTATCCAATTGCCTGCACCCCGTGCAGAGTAAGTTTGAAAGACACTCGTTTATCCCGCCCCTCGGATTGAGCCCTGTCAATGGTGAGTTTCCAGACCAAACATCTTGATGTGGGTCTGGCTTGTCAGGCTAGGTTTGTTCACCATTAATAATCAGTGTTGGGCAGTAGCGAGCTACAAGTAGCGACGCTACTAGCTTAACTACATTTTTCAGTAGCTTGTCAGTAGCTCAGTTACTTTTAAAACAGTGTAGCTTTTCCAGTAGCTAACTACATTATACAGCAAGTAGCGGAGTAGCGCAATCAAAAGCTACATTCCGTTTTTGGGTTCTGAATCTGACGACCGACGAGAACGAGCCTGTATAAGGAGCCTGTAGCTGAGCGGTGTGACGGACGCTCAGCTCAATAATCCGCTCTATGCAGACGCGCTTCACTCCTGAGTTGCTCGGCGGTAAAACAACATTGTAAATAAACCAAAACTCAGCAGGCTACTTGCCTCACAGACATGAGATATATCATGTGTAGGCTATAGAAAGCTTGAAATGTACACTTTTAAACAAAACCATTCGAAATGAAAATAAATAGGCTAGCAAAGCGTCTGCACCGTTCACCCGAGCAGCTCATGATACTCGCAGCGGTTCTGTTCATAATGCTGCGCTCTAATCCATACTAGAGTGACCACCCGTCACGCTTTGCGTGTACCGTAGGCTACAGCATTTTCACCTCTTGTCTCGCACGTCACATATTAAGAAATTGTCCCACATTTTCATCAGTCTGTTAGTTTTTAATTATCATATTAATAAATGCATCTGTTCAGAAAACTCATAATTCAGTAAATTGGTTATATTGTTAATATATAATATAAATTAATATATAAAACTGTCAATGAACTAATTTTATGTTGATTTATATTTTATATGTTCATTATTTACTTTCTTGGGTTTTAGTTGGACTTGGTCATAACTGTTTCAAAAATAGTTTATCTACGTGATGCCTGCTGCCTTTGAGCTCAGTGATGTTGAATTTAAATTACATGTAAAATAAAGACATGTTGTTAGCCTACATTGTGATGTAATGGTGTTTTCTGGTTATGTTTTAGTGTTGGTAACATTTCTCACATTGTCCCACACAAACTTAGTAATCGTCCCACACTTGGTTTGTTTGATGGTGGTAAACCTAACCCTGACTCCTGAATATTTCATTTAAGTTGCATAGATTTTATTCTTGCACTGATGTTAAATTTTTAGCCATGTTGCAATTTGACAGTCAGTTTGAGATATAGGCTATATTAGATTATTGTGTTTATTGTATCAATTATTCAAATGGTTCTGACAGTTTTTGCCTTTGAAATGACTGGGGGGGAAAGTGTCCCAATCAACCTGAATTCACACTATACTCTTTGAAATCAATTACATTGTATTATATTGCTTGAAACCCCAAATAGTATAACATTATTCATTAATTATGAAAAAAAAATAGTTTCAATGTAGCTAGCTACTTTTTGATCGTAACTTGTAGTGTAGCTAACTACTTTTTCAAAATGCTTGAATGTAACTTAACTACTTTTACTTACAAGTAGTTTCAGAGTAGCTTCCCCAACACTGTTAGTAAAACATTAACTCATGATTATTTGTGCTTTAGTTAAGCATGAATTAATGCATTTTAGTCCACCCGTATTGTAAAGTGTTACCGAAAATACAAATTGCAATTGCTTTTGAATATTGTCCGGAATATCATTCCATAGTAATTTGTTACCTGTTTTTAAATCCCCATGCCATGATTGAATTAAGGCTTGTTATATTTTTCTTTAAATTCACAAGTGCCTTGGCTTTGTTTTTATGAGTTTAACTATCTCTACACCCAAAGAGCATCGGGTTATGGAATCTACACCCCACGCAACACTTTTTGCATTCCTTGTTTAATACAAATTTCCTCATTTCCTCATTCCTCATTCCTCAAAAAAAAAAAAAAGTAGTTCTGTGTTGTGTAGCGTGTGGCTGTAGTAGTTAACCCACGATTAAGAGGGAAATCCAAAATAACAGTCTTTAATGACAACAACATGATTCATATACAACACATAACTGAGGTAATTAAGGTCTTAAATACACAGGAAGTAATTAGGTAACTCAAGAACAACAGGTTAAGGTAATCAGTAACTATAGAAACAAACAACGAACAATACAGACAAACGAGCACAGGGAGAACCAAACTACACAGTGGCTGCGTTCAAAACCACATACTTCCCTACTATATAGGAGGCAAAAAAAAAACATTAGCTGAAAGAATAGTATGTCCAAATCTTTAGTATTCATAAAATAGTAATAAGAAATACTTGGTTTTTGTACTATTTCTTGCAAGATTCAGACGTGTGTATACTGATACTGTGTCAAAATATGTCTTTATATAGTATAAAATACACTAGGAGAAAAAAAGTCCCGTAGCCCTTAAGCAACCTAGAGTAAAGTACCTTCTACTTACCGGTTCAGTGGTTTAGCCCAGTACACCACAAAAGTAATAAAGCTATAGCTAAATTAGCATGTAATCATAAACACATGGCAAGAAATTGAATGCTAACAACATAAATTGTAAAACATTTAAATTAAATACAAGTTTTACAGGTTTACATGCTCACACACAAATGCAGAATGCAGACACACAAATGTTTGGAGCAGACACTGCATCAGCCAGATATTCCAACATATGTTCTCCTACTCTTGCTTCAAGGTTATGGGGTTCAGGAGGGGTGACGACATGGTCTTCCTCATCCTGAGATTCAAATACCCATTAAGAAGAACAATATTGTGAAGCTGGAAACTCCAGCTACTTTCTGGAGTTTTAATTCGGATATGACAGACATTCTATGAGGGACAAGATGGACGACAAAGACAGGCAATGGTGGGCACAGTGGTCAGCTGCTTTATCAAAATAAACCCATAGAATTGGCACAGCTGTGTTGAGATTGCAGTAGGATGTAGGGTTCACTGCCTGGACTGTTGCTGTGACACACAAGATAAAAATGTATATACTTAGTATTGTCATCATTTTAAATGCAGTAAATGGTTAAACATGTCTTTGTCTTACATGGACTTGTTGTCATAAAAACTGCTGTGTTATTAAATAATAAAAAAAATGTAGCCAAAAATGTGTGACTGTTTTAAGCATGGTTAAAAAAAATACAACTTTTATAAATTACAAAGTAAAGCATAAACACGTTTAGCGCTTACTTATTGAAATGAAGTACAAAACCCAATTCCGAAAAAGTTGGTACACTGTACAAATTGTGAATAAAAAAGCAATGCAATAATTTAAAAATCTCATGAAATAACATTTTTATTCACAATAGAATATAGATAAGATATCAAATGTTGAAAGTAAGACATTTTGAAATGTCATGCCAAATTTTGGCTCATTTTGGATTTCATGAGACCTACAAATTTTTAAAAAGTTGTGACAGGTAGCAATAAGAGGCTGTAAAATGTAAATATACATGTAAGGAACAGCTGGAGGACCAATTTGCAACTTATTAGGTCATGATTGGGTATAAAAAGAGCCTCTCGGGAGTGGCAGTGACTCTCAGAAGTCAAGATGGGCAGAGGATCACCAATTCCCCCAATGCTGTGACCTAAAATAGTGGAGCAATAGAGTTTCTCAGGGAAACATTGCAAAGAGTTTGAAGTTATCATCATCTACAGTGCATAATATCATCCAAAGATTCAGAGAATCTGGAACCATCTCTGTGCGTAAGGGTCAAGGCCGGAAAACCATATTGGATGCCTGTGAACTTCGGGCCCTTACAGTAGGATGGAAATCACAACATGGGCTCTGGAATACTTCCAGAAAACATTGTCGGTGAAAACCATCCCCAGTACCATTTGCCGTTGCCGGCTAAAACTCTATAGGTCAAAAAAGTCATATCTAAACATGATCCAGAAGCGCAGGCATTTTCTCTGGGCCAAGGCTCATTTAAAATGGACTGTGGCAAAAGGGAACAACTGTTCTGTGGTTAGACGAATCAAAATGTGAAGTTCTTTTTGGAATACTGGGACACCGTGTCATCCGGACTAAAGAGGACAAGGACAACCCAAGTTGTTATCAGCGCTCAGTTCAGAAGCCTGTATCTCTAATAGCATGGGGTTGCATTAGTGTGTGACACAGGCAGCTTACACATCTGGAAAAGCACCATCAATGCTGAAAGGTATATCAAAGTTCTAGAACAACATATGCTCCCATCCAGATGTCGTCTCTTTCAGGAAAGACCTTGCATTTTCCAACATGACAATGCCAGACCACATACTGCATCAGTTACAATATCATGGCTGCGTAGAAGAAGGATCCGGCAGGGCCGGCTCTAGCTCTTTGGTTGCCCTAGGCGAGATGGACTTTTGTGCCCCCCACCCCTCCACCCCACCCCACTCACTTTTATCGTCTCTATTCTAATTCAGCACGTCTGTTTTCCTAGGCCTACCCGTAACCGAGTTAAACACGTTTGACGCTTTATTTCCACTTTTCAAACATTTTCTCACTTTTTATTGAAAATATATGCCTTTCCGATCTGATATGTGATGGGAAAAGGGAATAGAGCGAGTGTGGCAAAAGGCAGGATCGAACCTCTGATCGATCTGCATCATATCATGATGCCATGCATTTTACCACTACACTACAGCCACTGTAAAGAACTTGGTGAACACAGCGTATTTGTGTTTAATGTAAATAATATGGCATCTATCGTTAGGCTGCTCCAGTAAAAAAAAACAAAAAAAACGAGAGGCCGTATTTATTTCCTTCCGACGCCCACGTAGAGAGTGTTTGTACTTTTCATAAATAACATGCATACGTTATCCATATTCATAACGAACTGGACTTTTGATATTTAAATGACATCCATGTAGGTTATTGTAGATTACTGTCAGTGAAGTTATGTTTGCAATACGTATAGTAATTATGTAGAAAACTAGCAAGTGATAGCTTAGTGACAATATTAATAATATTTATAAAATAAATATTAGTTGATAAGATTGATACTATGTAATTTTATTTTGTTTGACAACTTATTGGCTGAGATAAGAAGACTAACCTCTATACTGGGCTTTCTTTTTTTCTCTTTTTCCGTCCCTGTGCACCCGCGGGTTTAGACGCTTCACTTTTGATGAACGCCCAAGATGAGCACTTGCCTGACCTAACGCCTGAACTAATAATCAATAATCACCATCAATTCAATCTAATAATCAGGTTGATAAGTAATAAAACGTGTGGCTGAGGGGGCGCCCTATGATGATCATGTTTAATGATTATTATGTTGTATTTCGCTTGTTCCGATTCTATGCTTAATGGGAAGTAATGGGCGGCACTAGAGCGCACTCGCGCCCCTAACACAATTGTCGCCCTAGGCAACCGCCTAGCTCGCCTATAGCAAACGCCGGCCCTGGGATCCGGGTACTGAAATGGCCAGCCTGCAGTCCAGATCTTTCACCCATAGAAAACAAAAGAAGACCTAAGACAGTTGAGAAACTAGAAGCCTGTATTAGACAAGAATGGGACAACAACTTATTTTCCTCTTAAAATGATACATTTTCTCAATTTAAACATTTGATATATCATCTATGTTGTATTGTGAATAAAATATTGAAATTTGAAACTTCCAAATCGGTGCATTCTATTTTAATTCACAATTTGTACAGTGTCCCAACTTTTTTGGAATCGGGTGTGTATGCTGTTTTGAACACAGCCACTAAAACTAAATAGAACCCAAACATACACCTGACAATCATAAAAATAATCATGCTTAAAGAAGTGATTGCAATTTTTTTGTCATTAATTACCCTCGTAGAAGAAGAGGAAGTAGAATGGCACGCTTCTTCTTGGCATCTGTTTTCATGGTTAATCATGGATTTGTTGCTCTGTTGAGAATGTCTTGTGTGTTAACTGGAAAACATACTCTGACTTGTCTGAACTTACCCCAGGACTTGTTTTTGGAACCAGCATACCTGAACCATGCTTTCTGGAATATCCCCCTGATATGTGAGTTGATAAATGTTTATATGTGAATAAAAGCCTAAATTAAATATGTTCATCATATAAAGCAATCGTGAGTCTTCTGGAACTTTTGGACTAAACCGCTTTTAGTTTTACAATCTCTTTATGAACTTTTGGAAGCGCCAATGTGTCAGTTGCGTAGCTGTTTATGGAGGGACAAAAACAGTGTTGGGTATAACTATTTACTAAGTAATTAGTTACTGTATTTTAATTACTTTTCCCTTGAAAAAGTAAAGTAAGGGATTTTACTGTAATTTAATTACAGTTACTTCTGATGTAATTGAAATAAATACTAAATATAATTATACATAATACAGGAATTACCATCAACATTTAAAGTCTAACTTTAAAATGCATGTTTTTATGTCTTCTCACATTTGTAATACTTTGGTCAGTTAATAAGAGTAATTTATGTAGTTTTATATTATTTATTTGAATGAATTAAGAGCCGTTTCATGTCTAACCTTGAGTTGCTTAACTTGAGGTTGATATAGGATTTAGAAAGTAACTAAAAAGTAATTAGTAATAAGTAATTAAATACTTTTAGGAGAGAGTACTTTGTACAGTAATCTAATTACACTAATGAAGATGTAATTAGTAACTATTAATTAATTACTTTTTTAGAGTAACTTACCCAACACTGGACAAAAAGCTCTCAGATTTCATCAAAAGGATCTTTATTTGTGTTCTGAAGATAAACAAAAGTCTTATGGGTTTGTAAGAACATGAGGGTGAGTAATTATTGACTGATTTTAGGTGATTTAACCTTTAAAAAAAAATTTAACAATAAAAAATAAAAGTAAAAAAATAATCTGAAAAAAAAAAATAATAATAATAATCACTGACCAAATAAAATATTTGGGGTAAACTACTATTCAAATATTATATATGCATTTAAAAAGTTAAAGTACATTTGATTTTCTATTCAGGCAGATAAACTTTTTAACTTCAAAGTGTTTTGAGAATGTGCACGTCCGATGGGAATTAATCAGCTGCAGCATTCAGCAATGGACAGAGAACTCAGGCTGCTCTCCTACAGCTCAAAATCAGGAGTCATTCAAGGCTTAACGAAGCAAGAGCTTTATACTTCACACACAGCCATCAGTCATTCAGAGATAACACTAACCAAAACACTCCTTTCTTTCTTTTGCAACCCTTCACCTCTTTGCTCTCTCTCTCTCATGTTCTGTCTGGCTCTCAATCTCTTCACATCAGCAACACTTAGCTTCCAGGCCTCGCTAAGGCATGAGACTCCTCGTATACTTTACTGATAATAAATTTATGAACCAAACCTTGGAGGGAGGAGTATTAAACGAGCGAACGAATCGCCGCAGTTCACTTTGCCAAGCCGGCATATCCTTTTCATCAACAAAAATAACTCTTCAAAGGCAGTAAAAGCATGCTTAGAAAGTAAAGGGCCATTTGAGCGAGTATAGACAGAATTGTAGAGGTGGGGGTGGGACAGATATGATCCAGTATGAAATACCCCCACTCTCATCTAAAAGCTAAACCCAGCCTTTGAAAAACATACAGGGCCTTTAATAATTCAGTCTTTGGAGAGATTGAGTAGCTTCTTTAGCGTAAAAATCTGCAATCTCCTGACATAAGATCAGTCCCCACGGGGGCTTCTTGCTGAGTCTCATGCAGTCTCCTTGAGTTCTCACATCACAACTGAGCACTGCGCTCCAAGACAGAATTCTGCACTTACAGCATTCCCGATATCCCAAGATTACCTTCCAGATCAATAATTATTGTTTTAAAAAGGTACACAATTCACAAATAGGTGCGTAACAATAAATCTAGACAAAAAGTTTAATTTATTGACAATTATTGAAGTTGACTGCCGACTTAATTGCTGTGCCCCACCAATACTAGGCTGTAAATATTTTACAAATTTGCACCCTAAACACATTCATATTTTATCAGGTTTTTCAAGCAATTTATTCTCAAAGCAAAGAGTTGGACTGCATAATTATTTCAGTTTAGCATGTTTTTTTTGACCTATTACTTACATAAATACAAGAATTTGAGTTATTGCTCCTTAGAGGGCTAATTTGAGCTAAGGCATGCATTAATTAATATAACCTAGATGGAAAAAGGATATCCCCAAATAAGCTCTTGGTGAACATTCAGGATGATTGCCTTCTTCAAAGGAAATTGGGACAATTATTGCACAGAAAGGTGGTTCATATTTTATGCTCTCAGAATCGCTCCCTTCAAATTGGTAGGTAGCCTGCCTTCACATGAATCTCAGGAGAACATGTTTCACATCTATCAGTACCCACAAATAATTACATTTCATTGGTGAAAAAGAAGGTCAAAAGATGCATACAAAACACAGAGGGCCGCATTAAGTCAGATATCAATTCAAGGGCACACTACAAACATCCCATGTGTTATTGAAAAAGTCAAACATATGCTGATTAGGACACAAATACATTTGCAAATGAGATACATGAAATCTTAAACACTAACATCGAAATGTTCAGTCATTATTTTTAACCCTTTCTTTCCCATAGTAGTCTTACATATTTTAGTGCCAACTGCCAGTGAAAGGTTTTCTGCCAAACCTTGTTTTCTCTTTCTTTCTGTTTTTCTTTCTTTCTGTAACAAATGCATTGTCTGCTCATACTAACCCAATCCATCACTCCTATTCTGGCCATGAAAAAAAGCACTTTCCTGGGGTGTGTTTTTTATTTTTGCCAGCACTGCTATTCCTACAACACTCGAGAGACCACACTGATGGACACTCTGGTCAACGTAGGCAAGGTGCTGAGGGATGGAGGAATACACTGCCTATGTGTGTCTCCTCCAAACCCCCACACCAACACTCCTACCCAGCCCACAGTTCTCTCTGTAGACCACTTCTATGTCCCCTGTGTCTTAGTAGACTGACTCATCCTTATGATAACCTGTGCACTATTAAATCCCCCAAAGGGCAACAAGTCTGTCAATGTGCTGCTGTAACAAACAAGAGGGATGCTTTCAGGAGAACAGGGGTGTTGAGGTGTTCATGAGTGAGCAATCAAGAAGCAATCAAAAAACACACTCTAACTGACCAGAATTTACAATGACAGCTCAGAATACAACTAAGGTCAATGACGTAAGAGTGTCCACAATCAAGAAAAACTATATTTATTTTTAATCTTGTTCGTGCATGTAATCACAAGAAGATATTTCTAATGATTTGAACATGTGTTCTTAATGGCTGTTTAAAATATATTTATTATTAATTCAAAATAAATATAAAAAATGTTATGGAGTCACACCACCTTACATTACAATCTGAACTAACCATAACTTGTAATAAGATGGTCAAAATATCTGATAAGAGACCTTATTTTCTGTTAAATTACGACTGTGCTTGATTTGTAAGCAGTGAAGTCGTTTCAGTAAAATATTGTTTTTCCAAATAATAAAACTTAATAAAGGTTTTTTTTTTTCCAGATTAATTATTTTTTAATTATATGTGTGACCCAAAATACTCAACTGTATTAGTCACTGTATATATAAATAGCATTTGTATTGTATTTTTAAATAAATATTTAAAAAATATATATTCATGTCATTCAATGACCGCTTGGATTATGACTATTAAACGGAGGCGTGATCATAGGAGTCTACAAATCAAATCTATGATTTCTTCACATTTAGAAATTGATAAAACTATTGGCATTGTTTTTGCACATGTCATTTAGAAGTTTTAACGTTTGCTTTTGTGTAAGCTTTCGGTGACATGTCACTGTATTTTGCAGCAATTATGCTCAATTAAATCTATTCAAATTAGAGCCTGTTCCAAGTTCCCCCTGACAAAGTGAAATTTGATTTCTAAAACGTTCTCTCATCTTTGCTGCACAAAGAAGCCGTTGGGGATAGAGAGAGTGATCGCTGGAGAGGAAAGTTGGCTGGAAGGCAAATCTAGGTGATGTGTATGTTCTTAGAGTGCCCCTGGGTCTATCTTGGGTAGGCAGGATCTGACAAAAAGATCTGTAAGGAGGAAAAAAATCCTCCACTCTGCTCAAGCATGGGAAATTAAGCCCAGATAAAGATTCTTACTTAAAACGCACCCTCAACTCTTTCTCTCCTCTCTTTTTCTACATCTTTTCTCCCAACAGTCGTAGGAGAAATTACCAATTGTTTCATTAGATAAACTCCCAGAAGTACCTGCCGTTAAGACCTGTAGGTTCTGGCACTGTCCCAGGCTGGTCTCCCTCGGGTATTTGTTCAAAGGGAAACTCCACTGAGCCTCCCGGGGATGTTTAACTGATTGCAACAATGAGTATTTAGAGTATTAACTTCTGTGGGAATTCAACAAGTTTGGTTCTGTCAGAAGCTGAATTTAACTGTCAGGTAGCTTTACTTTGAAAGGGTCCTGACAGGAAGTAATGACTATTGGCAGGTGTGTTTTTTTTTCTTTTTTCTAACAAACATGCAGTTGCTATTGGTGCAGTAAAACAGAATTTTAAGTTAGGAATTCTTTGTTTATCTCAATCAATTTTAGATGATAAAGCGATGATTGTCAAGCAATGGAAATGCCTTGTTTGACTTCATATCAAAACCTAGACCGGAAGAAGGATGAATTATTTATTTATTTTAAGAGATGGATGATGAATTATTAAATATTGTCAGGTGTTGAAGTATAATATAATTTAGGGTTTTGCATACAGATGCAATTCACAATTATTTAGATTCAGCGTCTTTAAAAATAGCAATTGAAATTAAATTAAATTGATTAAAAACAAACATTGTGCAAGTCTGGTGATTAGATTTTGTAATGATGTGGGGAAATTTATAGAATTTCCTCCTGCTCTGAAATTGACATATGATGGGATATAACAAGAGCTTTACAAAAGAGAATAGTTATATGTCAGTTGACATCAAATGACAAAAAAAACCTGACTGACACTGAAAAAAAAATCTTTGAATATGTTCAAAAAAAACTCCACTGCTGAATACTGCAAAGCTATACTATAGCGCCCTCTGTCTTTTGCAACTAGTACACAATATTTGCAATATTTATCTAATAGAGACCCATTACAAGTCACATTTTGAGACCAATAATAATATTCTCTTTATAGCAAGCTTTATAGCTATATTTCTGACCTCACATAATCATCAAAGGATAGCAAACTCACCACTTTGTATCCTTGAGAGTTGAGCACTGCATGGATGAACACTGTTATTAGTTTGGAAGTTCCACAATTCAATAAGTTTACATTTTGAATAATTCATGCTGAAAAATTTAAAAGTTTAAGAAGCCATACTGCACAAATAAAAGTTATTGCTGGGGGAAAGGCATGTCTGCATGGTGCCCTGCTGATGTGTAATTTGTGGTGAGCTGTTCTGGCCTTTTCCAGCCCTGTTTGGGCCAATGATTTTCTCTTGTCTCTGTGCAGCGCTGACCTTCTGAAAGGCAGCTGTGTGGTTAAAGCAGTCAATTTTCAAGGCCCTTGTAGCTTGAATCAAAACTCCATTATAGATTTTACCTCCAGGGGAACCGGAGGCCTTGCAAGGTTTTTCACAATTTTACCTGTGGAAAAAACCTAAAAGGACGGGCCACTCTCCAGAGGGCTGCTTAAGGTTGATGGAGGATTGTGAGGGACTGAGAGTGCCAGGTGTGTACCCCAGGACACCAGCCTTATCTTCATGTGACAAGAAGGGGAGCAGCGCAGAGCGAAAATGGAGCTTTAAAAACATTCGGATGGCACTGAACCCTTGACATGACAAGGCCAGCACCTGAGGGAAAGAACAGAGCTCCGAATCTGAGAGCAGCTACGTGGAGTTTAAAACACCTCCTAGCAGGAGAAAAAGAACAGAGGGATGGGGGGAGAGAGAGAGAGAGAGAGAGAGAGAGAGAGAGAGAGAGAGAGAGAGAGAGAGAGAGAGAGAGAGAGAGAGAGAGAGAGAGAGAGAGAGAGAGAGGAGGAGGGAAATGAATATACGCCGAAGAATGAGCAAGTAACAGAGGGTGGGAAAGATGGAGGCCTCCGAAGAATACAAGTAACAGTTATTAAAAAAACCAACAGTTCTCTTCCCTTGAACCATGTGTACTAACAAGCCAGGCGGGGGCCAAAGACTCAGCCAGATCCTATCAGGACATCTGTCACTTTGTGGTGACAACCTCCTTTAATAAGTGACAGGGCCTTAGTGCTCATGGGTGCATGCTGGGGGAGGGTTCCTCCACTCTGAGCAATAGCGAGGCCACTGCATCCATCAAAGTCATGCAGAGGATGCCCTTTTTAAAACAACTTGTCCCAATTACAGCCAATAAGCACCAAACGGTGCCCGGAACACCCAGGCAGGGGCATCTGACATCAAAGATGCCAAGTGAAAATGCCCGCATGAGGTTCGTGTGGCAATTAGAGGACGTAAGCTGCATTTCATCACCAAATGTTTTCAAAATAAGTCTTAATTTAGAGGTAGTGAGTAAGAAGAAAGACACTGAGAGAGAGAGAGAGTTAGTAAGGGAGGGAGGGGGAGATGCCCTAAAGAAATCATTAAAGCATAATTACTGCTCATCATCTGTGCAAGTGCTTACAAAGTGCCAGTTCTGGATTTGTGCTCTTTTCCCTTGGGCAACACACACACACACACACATAAACACACACAGAGACACAAATAAATTCAAGGCCATACCCTAGATAAAAGTTTTACAATCAATCTCTCACTGGGTTTAATGCCCAATTAAAATTGGAACTTCAACATCTAGAACAGACTTGCCCTCGTCTCAAAAGCAACACTTAACATCTTTATATACTAGAAGTAGTTCTTTTTGGTATTTTCTAATGGAAAATCAACATGCATTTATTGCACAGTCTGTATGTCTGTATACGGTTAAAGCATGTGCATTTTTTCTTTCTTTTTTTTCTGCAAAGCAAATGTGTTATATTGTAAATTTCTGTCATGTCAACACAGTTTCACTCGCTACTCGTCAAATGCCTGACGTTTGGTCAGGACCCCGCATGCGTCACTTTTTAATGCACGGGGTACCCCTTTAGCGTCATTGTTTAAAGAAATAAACTGTGAAATGCTGTTTCATGCATACTGAGCTTTTTACACTGTTAAAGACTTGAATTCCCATCCTAGACAAAGTTTCAAAAACAAATGTTGGACGTTTGATGGAGTTTTTCTGTGTCAAAAATACTCCTTCCGGTTTCTCACAAGTTTCGGAGAGTATTTTTCGAGTATGGCTCGGCTTGACGTCGACAGAGCGGAAGGTCCTTGTATGCGCGCGAGAGAGAGGAAATGCACGCCCATAAACACTCCACGCCACGCACCACTTTATTCCTATGGGTGACATCAAGCGACTTCAACGCTTCAGCACAGCATTCCGGGAAGGCAGCGCTGCATTTAAACCGGTTTGAACGCAGAAATGACGGGAAGCTTCACAACATCGCTTCAGTCGCGTCGCAAAGTGGATCTCCACCGTTCACTGCTGTCAGGACCAGGAATAGTTACTTCACCAAATCATACCAAAGAAGTGTGTTTTTGACGGAGCGGTCCCAGCGATAAAGGTTCGGTCCTGCTTTAGAAGCAGCCGGTGAGTAAAACTGCTTCAAATGTCTGTGTTGTTGGCTATCGTCGCGTGAGTAAACATCAGTAAATGACACGATCGCGTGCTTCGTCATTCAAATGCGCTAACGGTTACTCTATTGTTGTTCTCTGTATAAGGTTACACTAGTCTGACGTGCAAAACCGTTTTGCTTGCTACTGCTAAGGTTAAGTCGTATACAATAGTCCATAAACCGAATCATGTCCTCATAAACTGCGAGTAAACCGCACAAATGTTGACAGGCCACAAAATACAGTACATACCACAGAGACGGACGTCCTGCTGCTGCTGTTTCTCCTGTTCAATTTATTTCAGCCTCCGAATGATTCTGGATCATATATCTATTAGCTGAGCTTGATAGCCATGCTTGACGACGTTACCGCTTTGCTGCTCGTCCTTCTTTAGCTCCGCCCACACGATACGCCTCCAGGCGCTCGTTTTTTTCCGGAAAGACTCGGTACAGCCTATATTTCTTTTATAAATATAATAAAACTAAAGACTTTTCGGAGATATGAAGGATGCAATACTACTCTATAGGTACTCAAGATTGACATGAGATTGACTGAAACTGAGTGCCCCCCCCCCCCCCCCCCCCAACAAGCAGGGTGCTCTATTAATTACAATTGTTTGCCTAATATGTCAGATCAAGACGCATTTAATTCTTTGCTTTTGTAAAAGTAGACATGGTTTTATGATATATTTATATGCTACTTTTATATTTTGGAGCAAATATCCCAACTCCTACCCTAAACCTACCCACTTCTCAACAATATAAAACACATAACAGGCAAATCTACAGGTCACAGGTATTTATTGCAAACTGACCAAAACAGTATAAAAGCTATTAAAAAAAAAAAAAAAAAAAAAAACTTTGTTTGGTTCTCGTGTCTCTTGTGACCAGACATGTGCAGAGGGGGCAGCTTTGGGTGCTTAAGCCCCAGCCCTTTTTTTCAAAATAAATCAAAAGTGCCCCTCTCAGACAAATATCAATGATAATATTTGTGGTCAATAAAACAAAATAAATTTGACCTATAACAACATGACAAAGTGTACAATAGTAACGAACGGCTCAAAAGTCAGAAAATGTCTGTTTATTTTTTATCAGTCGGTCTGAGGAAACTCATTTTTGCTACGAGATTGCACACATACTATTTATATGCATTTTCATGAGATCGGGCTCGTTTTATATCATATAATAAACAAATGGGTAGGTTTAGGGATGGGATGGCATTGGGTTACATGTTAAAACATGTCTAACTAGCGTAAATAAAAATATACTCCAACATCTCATAATGGCAAAATCATAACCCAAAATATAATTTCATTATAATGATATGCCCATTGTGTCTGTGTATGACGCCAAAGGCTTTTCATTGAAATGAATAAAGAAATACTGCATTTTAAAAGTATTGCATGCATGATGCAAATAAACTAATTATTATTATGTTATACTACACTACTGTTGGAATGCTTGAATATGATTGGTTGACGAAACCACATGGCTAAATTAGTTCCAGGCAGGTCTTGACCGAATTACAGTTCCATGTCACTTCACCAAATGATTTCAGTTATTTCAAATATCTTTAAAACAGACAACAGCAAAATAACCAAAACCCACAACAACACACAGCAAAACAATAAATATAGTAAGCAATAGGATAAAACAAAAATTACAGAATTATATATTATATACGAAAAGCACATATTTGTTCAAGTCATGTCATAAAGATCGTCACGTTCTGCTTTGTAACTTCACAAAACATTAGTAAACCAAAGTCAACATTTTTATTTAGAACAGGTTGTCTTGTTTCAAACAAGCCCACACACAACATGACCTACTACTCCTGCCATTATTCTTAAGTTTGCATCCGATAGACAAGGGGTTTAAAACCCATCTCCTGAAGAGCTACTGTACTGCATATTTCAGTTCAAACCCTGTTCCAACACACCTGTCTGTAACTATCAAGCAGCCCTGAACACCATGATAAGCTTGTTCAGGGGTGTTCAATATTAAGTTGGAGCTAAAATCTGCAGGGTAGTAGCCCTCCAGGACCAGAGTTGGACACCCCTACAATAGACAATTTTATATCAATAGGCCATGGGAGAGGTGTTGTGAATTCACACCATGACATGGTAGCGAATCAAATACATTTGGACAGCATTCATGCTACACACATTGCTGCTTGCTAATATTTATGCTATACATACACACTTTTGAAACAGTCATGAAGTTCTTCATCTATAATATACCCATGTAACAAACCTACAGTATGTGATTTCAGATGCAGTAAGGAGAAAAAGGTTTCAGGAAAGGACATCTACAGGCCCAAACAAAGAATGAAATGCAAACTCTGTCCAATCATTATGCTTAGAAAAAAAACATGATTGGGTATAAAAAGAGCCTCTCAGAGTGACAGAGGTTCAGAAATTCCCCCAATGCTGTGGCAAAAAAATAGTGGAACAATATCAGAAAGGAGTTTCTCAGTGAAAAATTGCAAAGAGTTTGAAGTTATCATCATCTACAGTGCATAATATCATCCAAAGATTCAGAGAATCTGGAACAATCTCTGTGCGTAAGGGTCAAGGCCGAAAAACCACATTGGATGCCTGTGATCTTCGGCCCTTAGAGGGCACTGCATCACATACAGGAATGCTACTGTAATGGAAATCACTACATGGGCTCAGGAATACTTCCAGAAAATGTTGTCAGTGAACACCATCCACCATGCCATTCACCATTGCTGGCTAAAACTCTATAGGTCAAAAAAGAAGCCATATCTAAACATGACACAGAAGCGCAGGTGTTTTCTCTGGGCCAAGGCTCATTTAAAATGGACTGTGGCAAAGTGGAAAACTGTTTTGTGGTTAGACAAATCAAAATTTGTTATTTTTGGAATACTGGGACACTGTGTCTTCCGGACTTAATAGGACATGATGAAGTCGTCTCTTTCAGGGAAGACATTGCATTTTCCAACATGACAATACCATACTGCATCAATTACAACATCTTGGTTGTGTAGAAGAAGGATCCAGGTACTGAAATGGCCAGCCTGCAGTCCAGATCTAGAAAACATTTGACGCACCATAAAGAGGAGGATGCAACAAAGAAGACCTAAGACAGTTGAGCAACTAGAAGTCTGTATAAGACAAGAATGGGACAACATTCCTATTCCTAAACTTGAGCAACTGTACCCCTCAGTCCCCAGACATTTGCAGACTGTTATAAAAAGAAGGATGCCACACAGTGGTAAACATGGCCTTGTCCCAACTTTGTTGATGCCATGAAATATATAATAAACATATTTTTACCTTAAAATGATACATTTTCTCAGTTTAAACATTTGATATGTTATTTGTATTCTGAATAAAATATTGAAATTCGAAACTTCCACAATTCCAATTGCATTGTTTTTATTCAGAATTTGTAGTGTCCCAACCTTGTTGGAATCGGGTTTGTATATACTTTAAAGATTTTTTTAAAAAAATTTATGAAAACAATTCATTCAAAAACCTTGATACATTTGTGTAAGGTTTTTGGTTCATGCCTTTCTAGGGTTAAAGAAAAGGCTAAGCAAGAAGTAAAAAAAAAAAAAAAAAAAAAAAAGATTTTAAAAAGATTTTTAAAAGGTATCTGCTAGTACCGTTAATTGCTTCAGAAAAAGAAAAAAAACTATTCTGAACAATATAGTTTACTACTAATAATAATAAGAGTACTGCCATTTATTCACATTGTCTCTCCAAACCATATGATGTTTTCATCTGCGTCCAAAAAGCATACAAATAGCATTTGGCCTATTAGTTATCCATATGATTTTAGACGGCAGCAAATTTAATCTGCCTGCAAGTGTCTAGAAACTCTCAATACCCTTCTGAGCTGTATTCCCCTAACTCTTGCCGGCCAATCACATCGTGTATAGGGTCGGTGGGCGGGGCCATAATGACGACGGCCGAGTTGACGACTACACAGAGACTGGCGAACGGTGGTCTCTTTCGAATCAGCTCTGACCGCGACTCTGGAAGACTTGGAGTTAAGCTTTTCTCTGAGAAAAGGACAAAGAACGGCACTGAAGTCCTTCTTAAAAAGAGAAGATGTGTTCTGAAGTTTTGCCGACCGGATACGGTGAATGTTTAATCTATCAACGAGCTGTGTTTCACCTTCGTTGCTCTGGTTGGTATAGCGCTATCCTATCGCGTGCAGAGGGAGTTTGAAAGACAACCGTTTATCCCGCCCCTCGGATTGAGCGCTGTCTATGGTGAGTTTCCAGACCAAATATCTTGATGTGGGTCTGGCTTGTCAGACTAGGTCATTCGAGCTTTGTGTGAGAAACAGACCCAAATATAAGTGTTTATTTACTCAAAAATGTTTCCTCCCGTTCTGATGACGATCATCGTCAGAACGTCGGTTTGTTGTTTAGGAGTTCATAGTGTGCTCGTCTGCTCGACACCAAGGAGAAAACAGCAGAAAACTGTTCACAACCCTCATTGGTTAATTCTTTCTCTCCAGATTTTGATATTTGAAAGAACATCTGCGCACTCACAACTTCAATATGTTATGTGAATAGTAGGATAAGAAAATAAGCGTAGGCATTTTTGAACTTGGAGATACAAAAGGAACTAGGTACGTGGTTTCTTCGCTGTAAATAGAACGCAGTCAAGCAAAAAAGCTTGTCTGAGACAAAAAAAATAAAACCTTTTTTTTATCTACAACATATGGATTATGTTTGCACTGATATTTTGTGCACTTTATATATATATATATATATATATATATATATATATATATATATATATATATATATATATATATATATGCTTATATAAGAAAATTACCTTTCAATCAAACTGAATTGTAGTCTTTTGTCATGCACGCAACACTTAGTCTTTCTCATTGGTCCTACTGACGTCTTCGCATTTGGCAATGATTTCATTTCATACCATGAGATTTCTGATCAGTTCTAGAACTGACATTACTGGTTTCCTCCAGTAGAGGGACCTTTTTTTTTTACAGTCTAAGCAGTTGTAATGCTCCACTAAATCTTGCATTTGTAGCTGATGCCACTGCCAATATTCAGTGGCATAATAGAATGGTCATACATACCATTCTAATGGGTAAAGTGAATAATTACAGCTGTTTAATATATTTTCACAGCAAGCAAGTCTGGTGTAAAGGGAAACTTTAATAGTCAACAGATCTCATCTCAGAACAAACAGTGAAAAGGCAAATTTCCAATCCCAAATATTATAGGGAGTAACAAAAAGTATCTGCATTCAAATATAATACTGTAAAGTTGAATGGCGTTCAAAACAGTGGCAAAATATTTTTACTACAAACATGACGAGTACAACTTGACAATCTCAGACTGCAATGTGAAGAGTACAATTAAAAATAAAAAAAAAACAGGAGAAAATGCCTACACTTTGAGAGGAAACCTAGCATACACGTATACATGTGGATCAATGTGGACTGAATTATAATCTCAAAATTATCTCAGGCCTTTTACATTATAAGGTCACCAGCACATTTGAAGTTCTAGAATAAGAAACTACCGTAGAAAGAGCCTTTTCCCTCTTTTCTCTTTTTCTTCATTCAATACTGCTTATATCTTATTCTTATCAGTCACTGTTCTCTTCGTCCTCCTCCGCCTCATCGGATCTCTCAGGGTCCTGAGAATCAGAACTTGTGTCTTTGGCATCCGTTGCAAATGGGTCTTCTCCCTGTCAAATTAAAATAGAAATACCTTTAAATATTACTTTAAAATATTAACCTTATTATGCGTTTCAACATGCTACAAATGTTTTATTACCTTCATGTACTTCTCATAGCGCACTTTCACATTGTCATTATTTATAATGGCTTTGGCTGTGACCACGCTGTCTCTTTTTAACTGCTCCTTATAAGCCTTTGAGAGAAGAGAAAAAAAATACACAAAAAACAAACATGATATACAAGTGCTTAGAAAGATGCAGTTCTAAGAAACACTGTTTATATTTAAAATCAGCTCAAACAAACACACCCTCACTTCATTGCTCCACCCCTAAATGCACGAACATGAGTAGAGCAAAATAATTATTCGTAAAAACAAAGCAAACATGACAAACCAATGACAAGGGGATCAAAAAAAAGAGAACATACAGTACACAAGAGTACATACACAAGCACTAGTTAATTGTTAGCCCCCAACAGCACACCAGCCCCAGACAAACAATGACACTCAAAATTGCCCTGTTACTATAGAGAACACAACAACAACACCGTATCTCAGTTCTGTAAAACATAGCAAAAACCCATGCTACTCGTGACTGGAGCAGAAACAATGCAAACTCTGTTTTCAGGCCTTCACGATTAGGTCTTTCCAGCACTGGAAATCATTTCTAATATTAACGCGGACCCTAAAGCACTTGCCTGATCAAAACTCTTTTTTTCCAGGGATATCCCTAGGACCTTTTCTCTTTTGTAATGTTTATCAGCCATCTCTCACTTACTGTGGGCGTGTCTCAATCAGCTCCCTAGTTCAGTAGTCAGGGCAATCAGTCAATGGACGAACTACTGAGCCTGATTGAGAGGACGCACCCCCTCCTCCTATTCCATCATGAGTATATAAGCCTCCTACTACTGATTGGCTACAAAGAAATTAAGAATTTAATAAATTAAAGGTGCCCTAGAATGAAAAATTGAATTAACCTTGCCATAGTGAAATAATAAGAGTTCAGTACATGGACATCACATACTGAGTCTCAAAACACCATTGCCTCCTTATTCATTTGTAAATCTTGTGCATGAAAAGTGCCACGGAAAAACAAGTGAATCTCAACATGATGCCAACTGTGACACAATTGCTGGGATCATTAATATGTATGCCCCCAACATTTGCATATGTCCAAACATGTTCATTGTCAGGCGGAACCGCACAGCCAAATCATCAGGTAAAACAGGAGCTCTCATGGACACAAATATCATGTTCCAGGCTGTGCAGGGGATGTGAGGACTTTTCATACCCTTCCCACAGATAAAAAATGTCAACAGTCATGGTTGATGTTTATTATAATCGGATACCGCAACAATTTAATTCAGAATCGTTCGTTTGCTCTGCCCATTTCACCGCGGACAGTTTGTCTAACCTGGGACAACATCAAGTAAGCTTTGCTCAAGCATCTAAAACTGAAGAAAGGGGAAATTCCAACTATATTCCTGCAATCAGTAAGTAGGGATTTATCCCCTTATTGACTATTTAAACAATTTCTGATTAAATTGAAAGATTCTTAGAGAGACAGCATTGTCTAGATAACACAAGATGCTAGTACAGTAACAATAAAAAACTCCAAGTAGCATACAACACTAAATAGTGTATCTAATGAAGACAATGGTTAATATTATTTTGTGTTTCAAAATACAACCGTAGATGTCATACTACATTAGTTAAATTGCTCACAGATCACTCACGCGATCCTTCTTGCTAACGTCACCTTCTCCACCACATAAGTTAAAATTATAGTAATTTGACAAGGCTTCTATTCATTTTGTAAAAATATATATTTATAATTAATAAATGAAGTATGATGTTTTTGCATGCTTGTATTTCAGAGTACATCACAGTCACTGCATAGCCTACATTGTGACTAACATTATATAAAGATGCAATATCGTTGCCGAAAAAAGGCGAGTCTAAAATGTAGTTTAAAAAATAAAAACTTGAACAAAAAGGTTGTCAGGGGAAAAAGAAGAGCGTTCGTGTTTGCTGTTGCCAAATCCCCCAATCAGAGAAAGAACACATATACGATCCGGTGTTTTACCTAAATATGTGCAATCTGGCAACCATATGCACGCAAGCTCGCTCTCTTGCGTGCGCGGATGATCTGAAAACACAAATAAACAAGTAAGCTGCATTTTAGCAATCTCCATTTGAGATTTTCTGCTTAAAGTGTCATTCAGTCAGACTGTGTTCTATCAAAACGGTCAGGACTCACAAGCCGCTTCACTGAACGACTGAACTTGTGTGAGCTGCTGAAATAAGCCAATCAGAGCAGAGCTCAACATTAATATTCATAACCCTACCAAATAAGGCAAAAACAGAGCATTACATCCTAGGGACAATTTATAGGGTTGTAAATGGACCTGTAAACTGTATCTGGACAAATTTTGCCCTTAAATAAGCCACATACCGTCTATGTAGATATCAGAGAACAATTAAACATATTGTTTCAACTCATTCTAGGGCACCTTTAAAGAAATGTATCAGTTACATCATTACACCAGTAGGTGACAACAAGTGACAAAAAAAAATGTATTTCATGAATGGACATTGAACCATTTATTCAAGTGATTATGAGTAATCACAGCCTGTTTAAAACCAGACCATTCTCAGTAGTAACTGAGTTATGGTCTGGCAAAGCTTCATAGAAAACGGACGATGACATATGCAGAGCGACGGAGAAACTTCTGAGACAGCAATTCTCTGTTTGTGATTTCGAGGAAGATGTTGCAATGGCTTCTGACGACTTTTGCCGTTGTTGTAAAAGAAATATGATAATAGCTTGTGTCCATCGCCACTCCATCAACATTTTTGCAAAATTTGGAAAACCTAACAGCATCTCAGACCGACTGAAATATCTCAGATTGACGGTCGAACAGAAAACATCAAGATCTGATCGCATTTGCCCCACCTGTAAGGCATTTGTATTGCGATTAGAACGCGATTTGCAATATTTTGAACATAATATTGATGAGTCTTTGGAAAATGGTCTCACAAACTTTATTCAAATTCAGTCATTTCAGATGTTAGAACATTTTCAGACTTCAGCATAGTTACGGTAGTTATTTATTTACAATTATGTTTTACATGACTACCAGATCTAGTGTGAGGAAATTAGCACAGAAAGGCCAGATCCAGAGCTGTGTGGTGTTAGCACATGATCACACTCCCCATCCTCCTCATCAAGTAGTAATGTGTAATCCACATCTGGTAGCCGAGTGTTGTTCTTTGCTCGGGTTTTAACGAAAAGAAAAAGTTGAAATCGCTTAAGACAGACGCAATAGCTGATTCGAACGAGTGATGTTCCACGGCGGCATCCATCTTTGTAATGTACAAAATCTGCTTCACCGTCGCTGCGCTGTCGTCATCGTGTAAAGCCAGCCCCAACGTTTCTGATTGGTGCTGTCATTTCGACAGATTAGAAATGGGCTTGACTGGGCTCTTTGCCAGAATAATGGCAGAGCAAATCTAAATTTGCCAGAAGTTGTCTGGGTTTTCCCAGGCTAAATGAGTCATTGAATCACTTTTAAAACTATTGTTTGAATGAATGAATGATTCAAATTAAATATATATATTTTTTTAATAGACTGCAGTATTTACCATTGTGTAAGAATCGTGATCTCCATTTTAAACACACAAAACTGTAATTCTTAATTCATCCAGAATCATCCAGTTCTAAATAAATAAATAAATATATACATAAATAAAAATAATAATATAAATATATGCACCCCTGGCCAAAAAAGGTCATGCCAAAAATGGCAAAATATTTAGTGGTCTTTTATTGGTCTTAGCCATGTTAATCAGGAAATTAGCAAGAACTCCACAAATACTGTAGATAAAGTAACTTAGCCTAGAATAGCCTTTTCCAACTTGCAGACAGCTTTTTACAAGAAGAAGAGTCGGTGATATTCAACTCAATGTTAATGGCTTTAAATAGTTCATGAGTAGTTGAAACATGTCTCCCGGCTCGTTTGAGTTTAATGCGAGACAAAATATTCACTATAGGGTTCAAATCTGGACTCTGGCCAAGACTGAAACATGAGCTTGATGGACTTTGCAGGATTTGGGCAGGAGCTTCTTCTTCTTGAAAAATAACATCTGATAATTCCTCTTTAGATAACAACTTTTAATTTGCAGGAAGCAAGCCATTCTGCAATATTCTCATAAACTCCAAAGCTATAAATGACTTTTCAGAGTGAAAAAGCCACACAATGACACCTCCTGCCCCATGCTTCACCATGGTAGAGATGCATTTATATTACTCTAGAGCAAGATAACGCTCTGGGACATGATGCTGTTGTGTTTAATTGTGATTCATCACTCCACACACTTATCATATTCTGCCAAAAACGTCATTATGTCTTTGATCTTTATTCTGAGACAACAATAGCTTTTTAAGTAATGCACTGGCTGAAATGTGACTATTTCCTGACCAATAATTACAAGCTGTGTTTAGCCCTCTTGGTTTTGGCCCATTTTTGCTCAGGAGTGTGTAAGTATATGAATGAACATAAAGGTTCTGGATATTAAGAAAGGTCATAAAGACACTTTACCATTTTGCTCTTGAGGTGAGTGAGTGAATGAAGATGTTGCTGTACAGAGCTGAAAACCACAGGAATGTGGCTGTCACATGCAGCACAGTAAACCACCTCCATCCTTCTCACGTAATCGTCTTCTGTCACCCCTGTAAGATTAAGATATTTGAGTAAAGTGTTAATAATCATCTTTTGAGTAAAGTGTTAATAATCATCTTTGCAGTTATATAGACTGATAAAGCCTATTTCCATCATGTAAGGAACAATCCGTGTATGCGTTACAATATATCAATTGATTTATTAATTTCATATGTACCTTCCATTATTTTCGCCCACTCATCTTTGCTTCGTCCACAGGAAAACTTCAGTTTGTGAAGAGTGGAGACTGTTTTATGAAATTTGTGAACCATACAATCCTGTGCAATATTTAAAAATGTACATCAACATCTATAATACGAAGCCATACAAAAACTATATATATATATATATATACACATTTAGGAGTCTTACATGCAAAAAACTCATGACCTTGTCATCAAATTTGGCTTGCCGTCTTATATAGTCAAGAGTCTCTCTGTGATACGTGCTTCCAAAGTGTTTCTCAATGTCTTTGTCTTCAAACGTGTGAAATTTACAAAAAGCACATGTAAAAGCCCACCTAAAAAAAAAAAAAACAATAATAATAACACTGTGTATATTAAGCTGACATAAATTAGCATTTACCTTGACATATAATGTTAAAATGTATTTGTATAATGAATATCAATGTATTATTTAAAATATTTTGTATTAGCAAGTTCATTTAATGACTTGGCTTCAATTCTTCAGTAGTTCTACCTCAAATAATATATTTAAAAAATATTATTATTATTATTATTATATACACTATATTGCCAAAAGTTTTTGAACGCCTGCCTTTACATGCACATACACTTTAAAAAGACATCCCATTCTTAATCCGTAGGGTTTAATATGTTGACCCACAGTTGACCCACACTTTGCAACTATAACAGCTTCAACTCTTCTGCGAAGGCTTTCCACAATGGAAGGAGTGTGTTTATGGGAATTTTTGACTACTCTTCTAGAAGCGCATTTGTGAGGTTAGGCACTGATGTTGGACAAGAAGGCCTAGCTCGCAGTCTCCGCTCTAATTCATCCCAAAGGTGCTCTATCGGTTTGAGGTCAGGATTCTGTGTAGACCAGGCGAGTTCCTCCACACCAAACTCACTCCTCCATCTCTGTATGGACCTTGCTTTGTGCACTGATGTGCAGTCATGTTGGAACAGGAAGGGGCCATCCCCAAACTGTTCCTACAAAGTTGGGAGCATGAAATTGTGCAAAATGTCTTGGTATGCTAAAGCATTAAAAGTTCCTTTCACTAAGGGGCCAAGCCTAACCTTAGGTGCTTGATGTTATACACCTGTAGCCATGGAAGTGATTGGAACACCTTAATTGTAATAATTTTGGAGGGGTGTCCCAATACTTTTGGCAATATATATAGTGTTTTTGAAACATGGATTATTATCCAGCCAATGAATGCATATGCGGTTTAAAAACATGTGTGATGTTGAACAGATGTTGTCAGTGTTCACCTGTGTTTATCGCCATATTTTTCATGATTCTTCTCTCGTCGTCTTCTGCGCTTCTCTCTGGCTCTAACTTTTTTGCCATGTTCTGGAATCAAATATTAAACCACTTGCCTTGAATTAACTTTCTCCCCTATATATATATATATATATATATATATATATATATATATATACACATACATACATACATACACCGGTCCTTCTAAAAAATTTAGCATATTTTGATAAAGTTCATTATTTTCCATTACGTAATAATGTAATCCAAAATCTCCTGATAGCTAGCTGCATTGACTCTTGCCCTTGATAAAACACAGTGGACCAACACCAGCAGCTGACATGGCACCCCAGACCATCACTGACTGTGGGTACTTGACACTGGACTTCAGGCATTTTGGCATTTCCTTCTCCCCAGTCTTCCTCCAGACTCTGGCACCTTGATTTCCGAATGACATGCAAAATTTGCTTTCATCCGAAAAAAGTACTTTGGACCACTGAGAAACAGTCCAGTGCTGCTTCTCTGTAGCCCAAAGTGGCTTGACCTGGGGAATGCAGCACCTGTAGCCCATTTCCTGCACACGCCTGTGCACGGTGGCTCTGGATGTTTCTACTCCAGACTCAGTCCACTGCTTCTGCAGGTCTCCCAAGGTCTGGAATCGGTCCTTCTCCACAATCTTCCTCAGGGTCCGGTCACCTCTTCTCGTTGTGCAGCGTTTTTTGCCACACTTTTTCCTTCTCACAGACTTCCCACTGAGGTGCCTTGATACAGCACTTTGGGAACAGCCTATTCATTCAGAAATTTCTTTCTGTATCTTACCCTCTCGATTGAGGGTGTCAATGATGGCCTTCTGGACAGGGTCGGGTCGGCAGTCTTACCCATGATTGTGGTTTTGAGTAATGAACCAGGCTGGGAGTTTTTAAAAGCCTCAGGAATCTTTTGCAGGTGTTTAGAGTTAATCAGTTGATTCAGATGATTAGGTTAATAGCTCGTTTAGAGAACCTTTTCATGATATGCTTGAATTTGTTTAGATTTTTTTCATGAGCTGTGTGCCAAAATCATCAGTATTAAAACAATAAAATACCTGAAAATATTTCATTTGGTGTGCAATGAATCTAAAATATATGAAAGTTAAATTTTTATCATTACATTATGGAAAATAATGAGCTATCACAATATGCTATTTTTTTGAGAAGGACCTGTATGTGTATATATATATATATATATATATATATATATATATATATATATATATACATATACATATATATATATATATATATATATATATATATATATATATATATATATATATATATATATACACACACACACACACACACACACACACACACACACACACGAGCAGTTACATACCATGCTCTCCATTTGTTTCTTTGCTATTGGTAGTAAAGCAGCTGTCCTGTGGAAAATAAAATATGTGGAATTACAGTACTGATTCTATAAGGCAGCTTTGATTGAAGATTCTTACCTTTGAAATGTGTGATCCTAAGAAAAGTAAACAAAGTAAAGCATCAGAAGCATCAATGCAAAGCATAATTTTTTTTGAATACAGTACGTGCAACAATTTATCAGAGCAAACTTAGTATTGCCATATGTTTGGTCTATCAAAGCAGCAGATCACATACCCACGATGCTGGGAGTTGCTTTAACAATCCTCTTTTTTTTAACCAGCTTGCAAGGAGGCACTGGTTCCATCATCTTCCTCTTGGTTCCTCGAAACACTAGAGCAGCAGATGCTGAGTGGTATCTCTCTATCCAAATAGACGGGTTCTGACTTGAGCACTGCAGAATAGAAGAGACTGAGAAAATTCGACACTAAGTAATAGCTTTTGTTTAAAAGATCACGTAGACGCCAGACATACCCTTACACCTTGTGCTTCTGTCTCAGGTACGACAGCACTTCTTCCCTGGTAGTTTCTGTGCACATATGGGTGCATGTCTCTCCCCCGTGAGCCAATCGGTGCAGGCCGAGAGTGTGAGGGAGAGTACAGGCTGGAGGAATCAGAGAGATTGGAAGTTGAGTACTGACTCTCTCTGCCGCTGTCTGAAAATGGAGACCTGGACCTCTGGGAAGACATGACATTGGGCCTATCCCAGTTTGACAAGACATCTGCAGTCCAGGTTGATGAATAGGAATCACTGTACCCTCCATTAGAATGATCAAAAACGCTATCTACATCTTCAGTGCTCAAGGCTCCATGTCCAAAAGATTCATAGGCACCATATCTGAGGACAGAATAAATGGTAGCAATTTACAATAAGTCTCCATATATAAAATCATATATTTAAATAATTTAATACATTTAACCTGTTTAATTTCAAACCTTATTGTACATAATGTAGTTATGTTATTTTATTAGATCTTCAACAGTTTAAACAGTAAAGTGATTTATATTGCCTAAAAAAAGGGGGAAAAAAAAGACTTCTTACCTGTCAGAGCCATTGGTCTCAAAGGACTCAGAGGATGCAAACGATCCAAATAATGGCTGACAGTAGCATTTCCCTGGACAATTGACATGTGAATGTGATTATTTGAGAGTGTGTGGGAATTTACCTCATTCATAAACAAATAGAATACAGCTATATATAAACTTATAGCAACACAGGATTGAGAGATTTATTTAATTACCTGAATTTTCAGCTGAGGATGGGAACATTTCTTCTTTATTGTCAGTCCTTTAAAACAAATTGTATAATATCATAATTAAAGCCCTGTTTAAATATAGATTACTACCAGTAGAAAACACACCATAGGTTAGCTGACTGCTACTGTCGGTTAATAAGGGGGGTGGCGTTACCTCCAAAATATAAGCTTTTCATTCATTTTTTTTAATGGGCCATAAATAATGACTGACCAGGGTAAACTTCTATTAAGGTGCTACGATAACAATGATACAATAACTAAAAACACATACATAAAGAAAATAAAAAGCATTGCAAGATTTACAATGTTTACTGTTCCTGAAATTGATCATCACAGTCTGTTAAAAAATAATAATAATCCGTGGTCACAAAGCCATATTTGTGTATTCAGGTAAAAGTGCTAGAGGGCACATACCAGCCACATGACATGATTTTCACTGGGCATTGTGTGTGAATTTTTGCCCTTGTGTTTTGTGGTGTGGGAAATGCTACTTGTGTTTCTATTCTATTGGCAAACTCCAAACACAGCTGTCATTTGAAACTTTTTGAATAATGGCTTATTTTGCAAACATTTATTAAACATTTAAGTGTTCATGCATATTTATTAAAACCAAATGCATCACATATGGTAAAACAAATATATTTAACGTTCTAAATATCAATACACCGTAAATACTGAACCCGGCCCTAATTACGAATCCTTTCGTTTTAATTATTTATATGTATTTTTAACAAAAGCAACGTTATTTCCAAACGCAGTAAGGCCGCGTCACTTACCACATTAACGAAGGTCAATCAGTCCTACTGCGCTAAATTAAAGCACGTGTCACTGAAATCATTTCCCCCTGGAAACAAGCTGAACAACAGTGTCAGGCTGTTTTTCAGGCTGTTTTACAACAGTTTCTCTATTTTTTTGCAACAACGCTAGTACTTCATGACCATTTCCTATTGGAAGTTGTTTTCCTCTAGAGGGCGCTTGTCGTTCACAAACCGAGACAGGTCCTGCATTCAAATCGTTGATGATTTTTGGTCTCACTAAGACATCGCTACTATAACATATTATTTAATGATAAATACTTACATTGAATACATTTAAAACAAAATGTATAAACGTAAAACCGCAAAATAAATCTCTATAATGATTAAATACGTGACTTTTCGAAATCACACGTACCTGAACAGCGCTGTGAAATGTAACTGGTACCACGTGACCGTACATTTTTAGCGCATCAGCAAATTCAGCTGGACAATATTTACACATAACAGAGTCAGTCACTGTTACTATAAAGACCAATTTGAGACAACTTCAAGCCCAGCAAATTCCGCCCACTTTAAGCCCTTCATATCATTATAAAATAGTATGCATATCTTGTTATCATTTTTTATTTCTTTAAAATAGCAACAAAACAATATTTGTAACAATGACGTTTTTGTTCTTCACCTCTAGAGGGAGCTACACGACTGTGTAAGGATCCCATAAACCTGTGTGTGCGTGCGTGTGTGTTTGTGTGTGTGCGCGTGCGCGTGTTTATATCCTAATGGTTCTAAGCTGAATGCGTACTCTTTCGCACAGACAGTGTCACTCTGGGGGCCTAAATTGGCTTAGAAATCATACAGAATGAGTTCTTTTGAAAATGTAAAAACGCAGAAATGTTCGTGTGATGGTCCGGTGTAGGGGTAGGGGTAGATTAGGATAGAATACACGGTTTGTACAGTATAAAAACCATTAGGCCTACGTCTATGGCGAGTCCCCAGAAAGATAGATTGTGCCAGACTGTGTGTGTGTGTGTGTGTGTGTGTGTGTGTGTGTGTGTGTGTGTGTGTGTATGTGGGTGTGCTTGTTTAACCTATACATTGTGCGGGCAAAATGTACCCACAATGATTGTAAACAAAGATCACGAGGTAGATTAATAATAATTAGTAATGCTTTTGAAAATGTTAAAACGTTTCCTGTGATATATATATCCCTATAGGGTCAGTGTAAGGAGACAGGTTTCTTGCCAGTCAGGTACAGTTTAAAAATAATTACACCCACAAGATACTGAAACGTGTCCAAAACTATGGACCGACAGAACGTTTTAAATGTGCCTTTCCTTTGCGTCTTGGCTTTACCTCCAGTATGACTGGGGTGGAAATTACTTTCCTTAAGCTGTAAATGATTCAAACTGCGGAGACAACAAGGTATTTATTTTTAACGCATTTATTATATTAAAAACTGCAGGTTGCAAATTCCTTTTAAACAAAACATCTGTGATTAGGAGCAAAGCTGACTGACTTCATTCTTCTTTCCATCAAAAAGTGAAAGGCTAAACCATGAAAGGGGTGCAGTATCATCAGGCTAAATTCAAGGCAAGAGTAATACACCTTAAAGCAGTTTGTTGAAAAATTAAACTCAAAATTGACTTTATTCGCAAAATAAGTACTCAGTTGGAATGAACAATATTCAGATTTTGTGTAGCCTACCTGAATGGACACAATGTATGTTACAAAATCAGGTATTTCAAAGTCAAACTTTTAATAGGCTATAGAAATGGAACACAATTATAAATCTCTACATAAATGAAAACAAGCTTTCATTCAAAACATCAAACAGAACCGTTTTAACAGTGCAACATAGTTACATTTTACAAAACCTACATTAATCTAATTTTAACTCACGCAGAACATTGAAACCCATCTTTAGATTCACATGTGGTTATGATTTCTTGTTAGTCACACATGTATCAAAACTGATTTTCAAGCCACATCTGGCAAGAGATCAACAAGTCTGAAGATTCTTGAGGGGTCACAAAGATACCAATTACAGATCAGACCCTGCAGCATTTCAGAGGGACAAATATAACACGTGTGGGAAAAATCATTCTAAAAAATTAGACAAGTCTTCTTTGAAATGTGAACAGGACACACACAAAAAAAAAGTTTGTGCAGTTTGTGTCCTCTTGAACTCCTTTTGGTTTGATTTGTTAATGTTATTGGTTTAAATGAAAATACAATGGACTTCCAAATTATTAAATTACTATTAAATCACTGCAGTCTATCAAACATTTAAAATATTTCATTAACATCTAAATAGCTTGAATCAAACACCACTTGATCTGTTATGTCCCCATTTTGTACTTCAATAATTCAACAAAAATAATGTGTATACCCTTTATGTTTCAACAGATTAGCACGAAGTTGCACCTCGTCATGCAAATCAATGACCTAAAAATAGAAAATGGTTAAGATGTATTTGGGTGCAACAGTGAAACCATTTGAGTTATTATAGTTTGTTAGCGTCATAGGATAGTTTACCAAAAAAATAAATAAAAATTATGTCATCATTTACTCACCCTCATGTTGGTTCAAACCTGTCCAAACAAACTTTTGTGTCCCACATAATAAATATGTTGTCTGGAATGACGTTAAGAGTAAATGATGACCATATTTATTTTTGATTGAACTAAGATTGATTTGATCTATATCTTGATCATGTTTCAATCATTTCTATATGACAACTTTGTTACTTTATCAAGAAAAATAACAAAAATCAGGTAAGGATTTTCTAACACGCAATCCAGTCATCAGAGTGTATATCGGAACCTAACATCTGGCAAGAAACCTTTTTTGTGCATTTGCCTTAAAAGCCAATAGCACGGAAACTTAAAACACTGATTCACACAATGCAAGCATTTCCATTACTTTTATAGCCAGCAAGGGCTAACATTTAAGCAGGTGGTAGTCATACACATTTACAGACTAAGATATGACAGAGTATATATCAGGGCAAGTTTACTATACATGTCTATTGGAGTTTTTGAGTAGCAAGGACCATGCAGTGTAAACACAATACAGGTCTGTCCCATCATAATATTGTGTTATATACAAAACATGCACAAGTCACCGTAACCTATGCATTACTTCTGTAAGCCACGTAAAAATATGATGTTAGAAGGAAAAGAGGTTTTGTTGCCAAGACTTGCAGTGCAATGCACATTGTTACCTTTAGTTTGTGCATCATCAAATCCAACCATTTTGCTGCAAAAGCATTTAGTACATTTTCAATGCAGAACATGGTTATACAGTTCAAAATATTTTGTTCATTAGAAATTGAGTAGGACACAATCTCATTACAGAAATATGGAACAGACTGTAACTGAAGTATAAAATATGCAGTTTGATTGAACCGGGTGGATACAGTAAATTTTTATCGACACAAACATTCAGTTTGTAGAGCACTCTTCACCAAACTCAAATCAGATTTTCTTTTTGAGGAATTCCAGGTACTGGACTCTTTTACCACTCATACTCAACCTTTTAATATATGTCAGTTGTTCTGGGTTCTTCCAAACATTGAATACAATCGTTGACGGCACCACAATGCACAATGCATGTGATGCAGACTGTGCGGATAACAGCTGGTGAAAACAATGGACAAAAGTGCTACTGGAAATGAACAGAAAAAAAGTGATCTGAATTATATCTACACTGTAATATGGGCAAATAATAAAAAAAATATTAAAAACAACAAAACCCCATGCACACAGGCATAATAATCCCAAAGATTTGAATAATCCTTAAGAAATCTAAAGCATATTTAGGGCCCACGACGCAAGTGTTTTTTGCTAGTTTCAGCCCGACAGTTATTATTTTCACCTCCTGTGCCACATTGTTTAAAAGACAATAGATTCACGGCCATTTGGGGCATTATGCTGGTCAGAAAACTAGGTTCAGACGTTTTGTTGGCACGTTGCTATTTTGAGGCAACTGAAATCTAAAGTAAGTGGTGCAATATATATAGGCAGTTCCACATTGTACACTCTGCTTATTACAAAACAGGTACACGCAGTAGCACACAAACATTTTTAAATATTAAAAATAAAAAGTAGTTCAGTAGCATTCAGTCTTTCCGCTCACAAATTCCACAATTTATATGTCGTATCTGCCATGTTGCAAGATGCCCTTTTAGACCATGCCCTTTTAGACCATGTGGCGGGCGCAACAACCATTCCTGTCTTATACTAGCAAAAGCGGATTTAAACACGCCCTAAGAGCACTTGCGCCGTGCGCTTTAGACCATGCGCTTAGATTGTTAAAATAGGGCCCTTAATGTCCACAAAGTTTTATATTGGCTTACTATATTTTACCTGTGCAGAAAATAATAATAAATGTTAACATAAGCTTTGATACTGGACTCATTCTTTATACCTGGAACATCCATTCATGCCAGCAGTCCTGGATAACATTTCTTAAAGAAAGAAAGAAAGAAAGAAAGAAAGAAAGAAAGAAAGAAAGAAAGAAAGAAAGAAAGAAAGAAAGAAAGAAAGAAAGAAGCCTTAAAAAATAACAGAAGTATTGAAACATTGCCTCTTGAGCTCTCTAATTCCGTTCCACTTAGAAAACCATGACTGGGTTTTAGATAAATTTTTTCCTGATTCACAATCACACTCCATTAGCAGTGATTTCCTGACTTATGCTCTCTTTGACCTCTAGGGGAAGTGAATCAAAAAGGTGGTCCTCCACAATGAGACCATTTCGGCGCAAGAGTCGGCACTGGCCAAGCTGTGCGGGTAGGCGATCCAGACAATTCCCCTTGAGCTCAAGATGAGTGAGCTGCAGCAACTGCCCGATTTTCTCCGGCAGCAACAAGATGCAGTTGTGTCCAAGGGATAAGGTACGCAACTTTGTGCATTTGAACAGCTGCTTGGGCACCACTTCGACCTTGTTTCCTGTGATGGCAAAGTGCTGTAAATTTTGGAGAAACCCCACTTCTGGAGGAATCACTACAATGGAGTTGTTACTAACATCCAGGTATCTCAGTTTAAGAAGATTGAATAGAGTGGTAGGCAAGGTCTCGAGTTTGTTATGTGACAGATAGAGGAACTCAAGGTTTTTTACGTGACTTATGGACAATGGAATGGAAATGATTTTATTGTGCCAAAGTTTGAGGCAATTAAGCCTTTTGAGGTGCTGGAAGCTGATGACCTCTTCAATGGTACGGATATTGTTCGATTTCAAGTCCAACTCCTGCAGGTTGGTCAAACTAAAAATTGCATGCGGTATCCTCTCCAGCTCACAATTGTGCAGCTCCAACTCAGCTAGGTTCATCATCTTTTTCAAGCTGTTTAACACCAAGAGTTTAGTACCATCATTGTGAACCACAAGTTTGATCAAGTGGGGTGATAAGTCTGTAATGTTAGTTGGGACCTTGGTAAGGTTGCTCTTCAGATGGAGGATCTTTAGGTGCCTCAAGTCCCTGAGGGACTCTAATCCTATCATTTTGTTATTCTCAGAGTTCAAGTTTCCCACCAAGTAGAGCTCTCTCAGGTTCTTCAGCATGTAAACCCAAGTTGGAATCTCTGCTACGTCCGTAAACTTGACGTGAAGGCACCGGAGGTGATCGCGGAGGAAACTGAATGCAGTCTGTTCGACTTTGGCGGGACAATGGTAAAAGTGCAACTCGTGTAGGTTGATCATCTGGGAAATTTTTGCTGTGATACGTGCCTCTGGGATGAGTTCTAGTTTCAGGACATCTAAATCAGTGAGGTCAAAAACAGCATCAGGGACACCTGAGAGCATAAAAAGATGCAGCTCAAGTTTATCCTGTGCATTACGAGTCACGTGTTGCCGTAGTTTCTCAAAGGTCCACTCGTGATTTAAGCTTATTTCCCGCAATTTGTTCTCGCTTACCTCTGAGAGAAAGACACCAAAACGTTTTGAGTACAACTGGTCATACTGGTCTACCATGTGAAGAAGAAAAGCAAAGTCATTTTTCACATCCGGGATATCACTAAAACTGCTTTCTTCTCGAACTTTTTCAAAGGAATATTCCTTAAGGGGCCGTCTAAATAGCCAAAAAAGTGTGTAAATGCAAACCAAGCCATACACAAAAATAAGGACAATGTAGCTAACAAGAAGCTTTTTCAACATGAAAGCCATGTTGTGGGTGCACTTAAATTTTGAGTATCCAGTTAAATGTTTAATTTCTGGCTCACAATCATGGTCGAATTTTATAGAGGTGACAAAGGTCATGGTGTAGCAAAGAATCAGAATGAACTTGACAGTTTTTATTATAGTCTGAGCTACATAAAGTTTGTAGATCAAGTCACTGTCTTCAACATGTGTACGGAACTTCCTCACTTTCTCAAAAAGAGCTTTAGCTTGCTCTCCATCTTTCTTATCAAGTATAGTCATGCTTGGAACTTCAATCACTGGCTTCTCGGCAGAAAACTTAATGCTAGATTTTGCAAGCATGGGTGTGGACTGATTTGGACTTCCCTCTTCACTGCTGGTTGAAAAATGCTTTGGTAATGTAGAGGCTCCAGTCAATCTCTGCTTATTCTCTTCCGAATCTTCACAGGCTGTCTCAGACAATGCCTTTGTTGTCCAAGGGGACTCAAAACATTTGCCCAAAATAGACACAAAATGCTCAATTTTGGAACTGGTCTTTGGATACTTAAACCAAAAGTTACTGCTTACCATAAGAACAATAGTGTGAATGAGAGCTAGATATGGAAAGTACTTTGAATACCACGGGAGGGCAACATGGTAGCACATCTGATTAACAAAGACATACTGCTGAAAATCCAGATTTGTTCGTAAACCCGTAGGCTGAGGTTGCCTGACAGCAGACGACTGTGGGAAGTGTTGGACAACACTGTCGGTTTGTTCTTTGCTTGCCAAAGGTGCAGCTGCCAATGTCACATGGCCTCCTCCTGACCCTGAGCCAATAGCTTTTTCTGGTGGCCTTTCCGTGGGCACAGGGTTTCGGTCCTCCAACGACTCTAGAACAGGAAGGCAAACCACCTGATCTTTGGTTAACTGCATGGTCCCGGCGAATATGGCCAGCATAAGCATGACCACACCCAAGTAATCCATAAAGACGTCCCACCATGGTTTCAGTATCCGATAAGTTGGCTGGATGTCATTTAGAGAGGCAACTTCTGTGAGGGTAAACATTCCTACATGAAGACATAAAAAAGGAATTTAGCAAATAGTATTATCCATGACAAATATGTGTGTCCATGAAAATTACAAATCTTATAATCTTTGAAAAATTTAGTTAAAATGTAGTTAAAAACACATGTACCAATTACACACATTCAGATAATTAAACACAAGTGGAGTACGCTCAGATAATTAAACTTAATTAAATACGAGTGGAGTACATTAAGCTAATCAATTTAATAAACGATAAGAGGTGTACAGCAGATGCAGAGCAGATTTCTTTTGTTGACAGTTTTTATTTTAGCATCCCTCAACCAACCCATCTCCTTACTTTGTTTTAATAAACTCTCATTAGATGTCAACACAATCCATAATACAAGTTCCAGACTATCTTTATTATATATCTGGGTTTGGGCCAAAATTCAGAGCCCTGGACAGCACGCCAAATGTGCATAATCTTAATTCTATTTAATTTGATGTAAGTGTGAACTTGTGAAATATATATATATATATATATATATATATATATATATACAGTTACTGTATACATACAAGTGTCGTAGTGAGATTAATTTGCCACCTAAGCAATAAGTCCATTTTTGAAATTTCCTCACTACTAAATATTCCACAGTCAACTGTTAGTGGTATTATAACCCGGTTAGTGGTATTATAAAGTGGTAAAGTGGTATTACAATTGGGAACAACAGCAACTCAGCCACCAAGTGGTAGGCCACATAAAATCACAGAGTGGGGGCTGCGCATACTGAGGTACACAGAGCGCAGAAGTCACCAACTTTCTAGAGAGTCAATAGCTACAGACCTCAGATTAGCTCAAGAACAGTTCATAGAGAGCTTCATGAAATGGGTTTCCATGACCGAGCAGCTGCATCCAAGCCTTATACCACCAAGTGCAATGAAAAATGTTTGATGCAGTGGTGTAAAGTACACCCCTCCTGGACTCTAGAACAGTAAAGACGTGTTTTCTGGAGTGACAAAGCATGCTTCTATGTCTGGCAATCCAATGAATGAGTCTCGGTTTGGCAGTTGCCAGGAGAACGGTACTTGTCTGACTGCAAGGTGCCAAGTGCCAAGAGGGGGTAGCATGGTGTGGTGTTGTATTTCAGGGGTTGGGCATGGCCCCTTAGTTCCAGTGAAAGGAACTCTTAATGCTTCTGTATACCGATACATTTTAGACAATTTTAGCTCTCAATTTTGTGGGAATAGTTTCAGGATAGCCCCATCCAGTTCCAGTATGACTGCACACCAGTGCACAATGCATGGTCCATAAAGATAAGGATGAGCGAGTTTGGTGTGGAGAAACTTGCCTGGCCTGCACAGAGTCCTGACCTATTGCTGGGCAATAATTTTAATTTTAAAATTAAAATCCCAGATTTTTTCACCAAAAATCTGATCGAATTCGCACAGTGTACACCTGCCTTTAGGCAGTCTATTAGAGAAGGTGCTTTTCTTTCTGTCTTCTTCAAAACAAAAAGTTGACGCAAGCGTGCTCCGGCTCGGTAAGTGTGAGTGCAGGCCAGTGAGGGAGTAGCGCACTCAGGCACAGTACAAGGCAACACCCTCAAACATAAGTCAACAGAATTTACAAGTGTTTGAACATATTAGAAAACTTCAGCTGTGTTGCTATGTGTCATGAGAGTGAGCAACTAAGCAGCAAACATGGAAACCATCCAACATATATGGAAGTTAAGATTCCATAGGAAATGAACTGAAGACGCTCGCTCTGTTCGCTCCATGGCAGTGGACGTGCTCTGTTACGAATGCCTGCGCGGCCTTGCACGTTATACTTTCTTCAAATGAACGGCAATTCGGGGGAAAACTGCTTGAATGATGGGTTCATTATTATTCATAACAAAAACACAACAAAACAGTACAAAGACAAACTCGCTTAAACGGGTGCTTTTACATTTAGTTATGAAACCTTATCTTCCGTCATCTTGTCATCTCCTCACTATCGTGAAACCTGACTCCTACTGCTGGTCTGTGGTGTGACTCTCGTTTGACTCACACTGCATTAAGCAGACACGTTCAGTTTTTAATTGTAGTGTCTGTTCTCTTAATGAACTAAATGACTTTTACTATTATTTTTAAAAATCTGAACGACGGTGAGGCGGTGCCTCAGTGGGAAAGTGATGTAACCAGTGTTGCAGCTGAACACCGGCAACACAGACTATCGCAGCAAACCTACATGCTGATTTCATATGGCTTAAAATCATATGGCTTTGAATACGTTGAATGGGAGTATACACATAGTCTATTAAACTTGTTTTATTATAGTTATAGATAAGTTATTAAAACATTCAAATTAATAAATTATTTAATGTTTCAAGCCTACAATAAATAATCAAGTGTAATAAATTTGTTTTATATTTGCTCATTCTTTAAGCTAACAAACAAATCAAGCGTCTCAATGTTACACTCATTTTTTTATGTGAAATACTGGCTTGATACAACATAAGTCTCACTCTCAAATTACATTAAATCAGTGAACAAATGCAAGGAGTGGCCTAATACACCACTAAACATAACAAATGGTTCCATCACTTGGGGAGACACCCTAGTGTCTCTGCCCTGTATCACTTTCCACAGCACAGAGCTTGATCAGTGCTGAGGCACTAAAGCACTGCATTAGACATTTTTATTAGATTATCAGCCTTAGTGGGTCCAAACTGTACTGCATGAAGACAATAGTACTGCAGTGGTGAACCTGGCCAAAGACAATGTTGTCTTTATTATCAAGTTGCAAGACTCTGCTCAAATATAAATGAATTTTTCAGGGGTAATATTGATGTGTGTAGTTCGACTTTCACATTGCTAAGACTTAACCATAAACATTCAATTGGAAAAACTGAATGACCTTCTCATTGTCAAGGAACAATTGACTGAATGTCACAATGATTAATTCACTTGTATATCACTTGGCTAATAAAGCTGTAATTTATATAAATCATAAATGTCAATGTTTTGAGTAAGATGAATTTATTGCTGACTTATTTATTCTCATTGAAACCTTATAATCAGATTGCATTTAGTATTATTTAATACATTTAAGTTTTCTACCATCAGGCCCTGAGCACACAATTTTCAGCCTCTATGGTCTACTAATAAAACAAAGTCTAGACTTGCTTCGCAAGACAATCACATTCCTTCCATTCATCACACCAACTATTTAAGTCACAAGCACTTTGTTCTGTGCTTTGCCTGTCCAACAGATCTTTTGTTCAAGCCTTACACTGGCTTTGATGTCAACATGTCAACTGTAAGGAAGATGTTAGAATCAAAGAAGGATAAAAAAAACTGTTTTAAGTTTAAAATATATTATTTCAATAAACATACAAATACAGTGTATGTGTCACAGATTAACGGGTGGAATCCAATCCAAGCTTTAGTTACTAGCTGTAATTACAGATGTCCTCACCATGTATTTTCATCTCCATTAGTCACTAATATAGTGCAATTACACAATAGCTTATTTAGTCAAGTCAGATTGCCGTAAACAACAATTATCACTTTCTTTCGTAAGTTGCCAAAATTGCCTTGGGTTGCAAAAGCACTCAAATTCTGGCTGGATATTCCAACATGTTGATATATTTTGGCAGATCTGTTATTTTATAAGTGTGAACATCTGTAGAGTGAATTATTGTAGGCCTATCAAATAAAGCAGAAATTGAGAGCACATGCAGCCACCAGCAACCACTGTGAAAAATATAAAAGTCACCAAATAAATTTAATACTCAAAGGCTGGCAAAGTAGGGCTCAACAAGACTTCAGAGAACATCTGAGAATTGCTTTTCCTACTGCTTACCCCAAATAATTTGCTATACATCAGTTATAAAATCTACAACTAAAAGATTACACACACTAACCCTATGAGATGAGAAGTTAAAGGACAATTCAGTTCAGTTGAGAAATGAACCTAGGGGTAATTAACACATGGTTACCAAGTAGATCATTCTCTGGGATGCACTTTCATGAAATGTAAATCATCGAATGTAAAGACTTTGATCTCTAAAAATAGATCAGCTTAATAAGCTAGTGTATGGAGCATGGAAAAAGTAAAATGAAATCGCTAGTTAATACCACTAACAAGGCTCTAAATAGCCTCACACTAACACGGTAGCACAATGAGGGTCCCTACATGCGAAGCATTGAGAACTTTGTACGTGTACAAACAGTTTAAAAAGAAGATACTTTATAAAGACAGTACATTACGCGTTTACAGACAGTAGCCATCCTGGAAAACAGTCTCGACAGTCGAGCCACGAACACTGTGCTAAGTGAGCTGATCGATAGTAATTGAGTTTGTGAAATCTAATAACATGGAAACGCATCGATTATATCTGTTTATTAAAATATATGGTTGACTTACTACGAGGAGAGAAGGTGTCCCATATGAGATTCCAAGTCACAGTTCATCACTTAGCAAAGCGTTGGCAGCTCGACTGGTCGAGACTGTTTTCCAAGATGACTTAAGGTTAAAGGCTCTATGGCACTTACAAAATATTGCTGTGGTTATATATTAACCGATATTCTGAGTTTAGAAATACCTGTTTAACATGATGTTCCATTTTATAAGGTGCTGATAGTGGCACAGAAATTACTAGCCAATTTGAAGTAAACAATGTTTCATTTGAAAATGATTTATTTGTTCCCTAAAACAAAATATGCCAAAAATAACAATGAATTTGCTTATTTAAAAATATAGTCTTAATAATAATTCCTTATTTCAGAAAATTCTTTGAAAATATAACATTAATCTTTAATCTGATCAGTATGGATCAGTTAAATAAACCTTGCTCGTTACTTACAAAGCACTAAATGGTTCAGCTCCCCAGTACTTGAGCGAGCTCTTAAAGGTGGGGTAAGTGTTATTTCAAAACTGTTTTCCAAAACCGACTTGGGCCGAGTCCAATAACAAACTTGTAGCCAATCAGCAGGTAAGGGGCGTGTCTAATAATGATGGTGAGAAGAAAGCATCATTATTGTCATTATTCAAAATACACAACACGGACATTAGCTGAGAACTAACATTTGCAGGCTTTTGGTTGAATATGCTCATGTGTCATGCTCACTTCAATCGCTTGTTTGTCCATTTGCGATCGTATTGTCGCTCACTTCAGCGATGATAAAGACCCATTCATTCCACACCGTATGGAGCATCTAAGGCCCCGTCCACACGGAGACGCGTTTAGCTGTATACGTATACATTTTGTACCGTATCAGCGTTTCGTCCACACGGATCCGGCGTTTTGGAAGCATGAATCCGATATTTTTGGAAACCGGATCCCAAAGCGGATAAATCTGAAAACGACCATCTTCCGTTTTCGTGTGTACAGCGAATCCACATATTTTCTGATACGGTGATGTCATCACACTACGTCCAGCACGGTGAAAGAGTTAAGGGATACAACTACGGGCACTGGGCATGCGCACATCAATATCGCGTCATTTAATTAACGTATCTGCATTAGTAATGGTATGTTTTGGGTTGGGGTAGGTGTAGGCATTAATAAAACACATCTGTTAAGTAGCAAATGTATTTATTGTTATTTTATTGTGAGATTGTGCCTCACCTCCGACCACTGCTATACCCCTTCTAGCCACAACTCTTCTTCTCCGTTTTTAGTGTATTTCTGTGGCAGAATTACAGCGCCATACACTGGCCTGGCATGCAAACTACATTGTTTTTAGTTGGTTTTGGTAATCTCGTGTGGACGCAGATATTTCTTGAAACAAGAAAAAAAAGATCGGATTGGGAAAGCTCTGGCTTCGTGTGGACGGGGCCTAAATCTCCTCACTGTCTGTTTTAAGCATCAGCTCACAAAATGTGTCCGACAAGTAAGATACTTGTTTCCACTTTTCATGATCTATACAACCCTTATCTGGTCATAATTTTATAAATGTTTTTGTGATCGCTATAACTAATCTTTTCATAATTGTAATGTCGTTAGCTGGACTGTCACGTTCGTGTAGGCTACCATCGAGTTGTCATGAGAACGGTTTGTGTTTTTGTGATCGCTATAACTCTAATCTTGTCATAATTGTAATATGTCGTTAGTTGACTGTTGTGCTTGTGTACTATCAAGTTGTTCATAAGAACAGTTTGTGTTTTTGTGATGGAAGGGATGACTTTTTCATTGAATATTCAACCTGGATTAGTAACGCACAGATTCTGCCATAGCCGTTGCCTGGGTTACGCATGTGTGGGGCTGAGCAATCAAAATAGGGGCAAGACCCTTTTGTGGGTAGGGGTGTGTTTGTTTTGGTGATTTGAAATATCAACAACGGTTACCAGAAAGCACTTACCCCACCTTTAGCACATTATACTTCATCACATCTATTGCGGTCTGCAAACTCTGGCCAGTTGATAATACCTAGAATATCAAAATCAACTGCAGGAGGTCGATCCTTTTCCTCTATTGCACCTAATCTCTGGAATCTCTTCCTAGTATTATTTGGGAAGCAGACACACTCTGTCAGTTTAAATCTAGACTAAAAACTCTTTACTATGGCATACACAGAACATTATCTATATATTTTATTCAAATCAGTTAACTGATTGTTAGGCTGCATTATATAAATAAAGGTGAATTGATTGTAAGTTGACTATCCAAAAACTTAAGGTTAAAGGCTCTATGGCACTTACAAAATATAGCTGTGATTATATATTAACCAATATTCTGAGTTTAGAAACACCTGTTTAGAAAGATTTTCCATTTTGTCAGTTGCTGATAGTGGCACAGAAATTACTCACTTCATTTTTTAAAGCCATTTGAGGTAAACAATGTGTAATTTGAAAATTAATTATTTGTTTCTTAAAACAAAATATGGCAAAAATAACAATGAATTTGCTTATTAAAAAATATAGTCTTAATAATAATTCCTTATTTCAGAACATTCTTTGAAAATATAATATTACTCTTTAATCTGATCAGTATGGATCAGTTTGGATGAGCGAATAGATTCTGACTAATAAATCAGAAATGCATTAACTGTGGGATTGCATTATTTTTTTTTACTCACCTGGGTAACATAAACCTAATCCACCAAAAACATCACAGCTAGCCTTATTTAACCTCAGTCTGAGCTTTTCCCCCGAAACTAGGTCATAGCTGCAGCTGTTATTCTCATTTGCTGTGGCTCCAACAGAAATTTGAAATGACAATGGTAGTAACCAATCATGTTATCCTGCAGATTTTAGTGTAGGGTAAACATTTGTGACTCATATAGCCTACATATACTGTAGGTCAGTGAGTTTTGTGCTACACACTTGTGCTTTTGAGTATATAATGATAAATACCCACACCTAAAATGTTTATGTGGCAATTAAATAAAAGCAAACAGTTTATATAATGTAGAAAAATTTATGAAAAGCTGAAACTTAAATTGACCATTTGTTCATATCTGCAAAGTCAAGTGTAAGAAATCAAAATAAATGAATCTAGAACAGTATTAAGGTCAGACGAAATGAAGAATATATTCTGCTCATAAATAGCCTTTGACAATAATATATCAAAAAAAGTCTCAAATTTAAATTATAATAAAATAATCTCTTTTTAAAATTCACTTTTGGATGAATGGATAAATTCACTTTTTATTATTATTTATTATTATTAACATGGCACTTATGGCAATTCGGCAAAAATCTGCTTGTTAAATCGTGGCATAAGAAATGCTGCTTCCGGGTCCAAGACTCGTGAAACACCTGAGAATACAGTTTATGATCATTTATTTTTAATTTACACAATTCTAGCAAAGCATTACAAAAAAAAAAAAAAAAAAAAAAAACGGTGTAGCCTACACTACAGTCTCCGTGCTCAAGGCGTCCCAGACACATAGCCTATTGTAACGATTTGTAAAAGATGAATCACTGTATGGCCACCTGGGATTTCGTGACGTCAGAGACTTAACACGCGGATAAGTGTACAACATAATAGAGCACATTTTGTAATATGTATGTATTGAGCAGAATTTGCACATTGTAACTTATTATAGTATACCTGAAATTAATATAATGTGTTATACATTAGCCTCTACAACTATAGTCAATACTGTTTGTCCAGTCTCATTCAAAAAGTGGCAAAAACATCTTGCTTTAAGAACTACTTAGACTGACCATTAACACAACCTTAAGAAGACACTAAATTGTAATATTTCATACTTAACATAACGTATACTTACTGTCTCATATAAACGTCATCAAACGTCATCCATGTACCACTTCAATGAGAATCTGAAACCCATTTCATCCACTTGTCCTTGCAGTAATGGGGACACTGTTGTAGACATTTATACTGTCCGTTCGCGTGGGAGACGTCATTTTGAGCACATTCACGCGATTGAGTTTCTATACCGGGTCACAATGTAAACGACAAAGGTTTACTTTCCAGTGACACGTAAACTGCAAGAAGAACGCGATTAACAGAAACGGACTGAAATATTCCCTATGAACGCAATCCGGTGTCTTGTCATGTCTTCGCGGTTCTGTGCAGATTAAAGCAGCTCTGGTAGGAAACCATTGGAGGTCTGATGATACTGTTGTGTAAAAGCGGAAAAAGTATCGGTACAAAAGGACAACTTACTAATCATTTACCCGAAAGGGCTTAATGCACATGTAAGGGTCCCCGCTCATCTCATTATTATGGTACATTCAGTGCCGCGCGCACAGCAGCAGAGTCAACCAGTCTGCACCAGTTCTCTACACTGCATATTCGCCACATTTAAACCCCACACAAATACACATCCACAGGCTAATACATACCTCAAACCAAAGCTGTCATTTTTAAAACGTCAAAGCTGCCACTATGTCCATGCAAGCGACATGAATATTGAGAATATTCTGCAATAAACAGAAATGTACTGTCATAGAGGAAGTGTATGGGGGCGGGGCTAAAGTTTACGGGAGGATTTACGCGCGAAACACCTGACCGGTATTCCTGAAGTTACTAAGCAACCAAACCCCGTTTGTTACACTTGAACTATTTCAAGGTCCGTTGAAGACACTTTCCATTAATCGTGTTTAAACTTGTGTCTAAATCATAAGAAACGTGTTAATTTCTATTAATTATAGCCTATTATGTAATTTTGACAAACTTGTGTTTTTCATGTATTTTCTACAGATTTTTTAGGTTATAAAAGTAGACACTTGCCAAAATTAGTGCAAGTGTATTCTAAATTAAGCCGTCACTCTTATATGAATAATTAATTTATTATTATTATTATTATTATTATTATTATTATTATATAGTTGGGTAATTGGTTTGAATTTTTGAGACTGATGACTGCATTTACTAAAATGTGGAAGAAAAAAATGAAAAAATAGGCTAATGTGATAATTCTCTATTCTACCTTAATAATTTTGTATTTCATATTTTTGTTATTATTGAGGGAAATGTTTTGTTGTTGTTATTTTTGTTTTATAGTCCTACATTAATTTCTTTATTATTTAAATTAGCATCCGAAACTGTTACAGATTAAGTAGGCTGTAATTCTAAAATAAAGGGGACTGAATCTAATATTTATGATATATCAACTATATGTTAAACTGTTTATTTGAGTTTATCACCTTATGCATAGAACTATGTGAATAATATTTAAAATATACAATTATATATATATATATATATATATATATATATATATATATATATATATATATATTTTTTTTTTTTTTTTTTTAAGTAAACAAGAAGCCTATTACCAGACGCCTCACCATGAAGTGAATGAGTAGCCTCACCATGCCTTAATTAGCAATGCATTCTGTCTTGCTTATAGGTGAATGAAATCCTTTATTTTTCCCAAGCGAACCATATGGTTGCAAATTAGATTAAAGAGACTTTGGCTTCCCCACCCCACTGGTATGAACCTTTTGGTGTGGGTCATATTTAACGTTAAAGTGCAGGGGGTTGTGGATGTTTTGTTTGACTAAGCACCTGCGTACACACAGACAAAGACAAAAGGCAGATATCAGAAAACCTCACAGATCTAAGTCTCAGAGTTTGATTGAAACAGAGGGTGACAAGGTGAATCCCACATTCCAATTTGTGCTGCAGGCAGATTCTGGGTCCATGAGGACGTTTCTTGGCACTTAAGCTCTTTGCCTCTTCAGCTATAATAGGTTGGTCTAAAGAAGATTCTGTGAAAGAGCTTTAACTTTGATGGCTCATCTTTAAAATGACAATTTAATGCCCAGTTTCACAGACAAACCTAAGACTCAGACTACACTCTCAGAAAAAAAAAAAAGGTAGGCTGTCACTGGGGCGGTACCTTTTCAAAAGGTACACTTTTGTACACAAAGGGTGCATATTAGTACATTAAATGTGCATATTAATAGATAAAGTGTACATATTAGTACCAAAAATGAAAACAAGTATACTTTTGGAAAAGGTACCACCTGTGACAGCTTTTAGCTGTTTGTACCTTTAGTGTATAATGCATGTTTAAGCTGTTTTAACTGACAACAACTTGGACTGCCACATCTTAAAATATGTCAGTGGCATTGTTTTGTCTCAAGACGCATACCAGTCATTTTGTACTTAAAGGCACAATTTGTTAGCCTGACAAGCCAGACCCACATCAAGATGTTTGGTCTGGAAACTCACCATAGACAGGGCTCAGTCGGAGGGCCGGGATAAACGGTTGTCTTTCAAACTCCCTCTGCACGGCGTGCACGCGATTGGATAGCGCTACAACCAACCAGAGCAACGAAGGTGAAACAGAGCTCGTTGACAGATTAAACTTTCGCCGTATCTGGTCGGCAAAACTCTGAACACATCTTCCCTTCTTAAGAATGACTTCAGTGCCGTTCTTTGTGCTTTTCTCAGAGAAAAGCTTAACTCCAAGTCTTCCAGAGTCGCGGTCAAAACTGATTCGAGAGACCGCCGTTCGCAGTTTCTGTGTTTACTAGTAGCAAGCAAGTGCAACTAGGTCGTCATTATGTTAAGCCTCGCCCACCGACTCTATACACGATGTGATTGGCCTGACCAGAGTTTGGCTTTTACAGCTCAGAAGGGTATTGAGAGTTGCTAGATGACACACGCAGGAGATTAGATTTGCTGCCGCTAGGGTGCGTCTAGATTTCTAGGCTAACAATTTGTAGTTTTACTCCACCAGAGGTCACCTATTCAAAACAAAGGCGTAGCTTGATGACGCCGAGATTGAGTGCGGAATCTTGGGAGTTTTTGTCTTCACCTCATACGGGACTTATGTTCACGGGAGAGATAATTAACAATACTGTGGTAAGTAGTAATAGGGTTCAGCTTATGACAAAAAGATTTATGGCTTTGACCTTTTGACCTTTTGCCCGATTGAACTTCCGGGGTCACGGTCATGGAGGGGTTTCCGGTATGATTTATGACGTGACCTTTTGACCTTCCGGGGGGGTTATGGGGATTACGGGTATAATTTATGACGTCCCCTTTGACCTTCCGGGGTTGATGGGGATTACCGGTGTAATATATAATGTTTTTGACAGATGTTTTTATCCTTTGAAGTGGGTATGATATATTTGTGACGGAAAGTTTTTATCCTTTGAAGAGGGTATAATATATGATGTTTTGAAGTCGTTAATAATATATGAAGTCGTTAATAATGATAATATATGTTGTTTTTTATCCTTTGAAGAGGTTATGATATATATTTGTGACGGAAAGTTTTATCCTTTGAAGTTCGGGCTATCAGGACCCTCCTCCACCTCATTCCATATTATCATGTTGTACTGTGAAAAAACTGTCAAGTGTATCTCTCACAAGCATTCTCTTCTTTTCAAATAATATAAACGAAAATCTACCCCACAAAAGTTGAATGTTTATAAAATAGTTTAATAAAAAACAATATTTAAAAAACCCTGAACCAACCATTTCAGTTTTAAATAAAATGGAGTCACAAAAAATTGCAAATTGCATCAAAAAGTGTTTATAGATTCGAAGTAAAAAAAAAAAAAAAACACACTGCTTATAAAGCAATACAATGTATGAAACGGTTCACACAAAATCATTTAGAGATATTATTTAGCAATATTTAGAGAGTCTGCATCTAACTTTCCACATCTTTTAAAAAATAATTAAATAATTAATTAATTAATATAATTTATAAGCTGTTTTGCTCATGGGTCAAATTTTGATCAGGGGAATACCTGAAACGCACACGCACACACACACACACACACACACACACACACACACACACACACACACACACACACACACACACACGGTAATTGGTTCTATAAAATTAACTTTTCTCTATTTTAAATGAATAAAAACAAATGTTACTCAAATTATTTGAACACTTTTAGTTATAGTTTTAGCAAAATATAATAATAAATATAAAAATAAATAAATATAAAAATACCTTTAATTTTTAGAGAGTTGAAGAAGATAAAAAGCAAATAGTTTAAGCCAAAACACCCTCCGATCCTCCCAGAGTACTCCACTATGAAATTAATGCTTCAGACCCTCTCTGGACGGGAGGGGTTAGAGCTGAGACTCTGTGCATCATGTCACAGCACATGTTAAATTTGTCTGCCAATGCCTTTCCAGAGCCAATATTTTGTTTGTACTAATTTTCTTTCAAAGTATAATCTTTAAAGTTTAAATGAGATCTAAAGCCAATCTTTAAAGTTTAAATAAAGTCATATGTTCTTTATCTTGCTATAAGACATCCGTATAAGATCTGATGCCACATTGTAGGAATGATTTTCCTTAAATTCAACCTAAAGTATATTCTTACTAAAATCGTGTGTTCAAAAACTTTAGCTTTTTTAAAATATAAAATCTTAGATCTTATTTCTACAAATATTCAAATCAGGTCTTAAACTATTAACCTTGTATGAACCCCATGCTATGAAACACATCGACAAAGTTTGTCATCTGTGGTCAAAGACACAGCATTAGTAACGTTTAATTTTACTCGTCTTATGTCTGAGCACGATCTTTAAATAATAACCGGTCATATCTTATACTACTACTACAATAGTCCAACATTTTATGGTAGCCGTGATCTAGGATTGTAAGTCGCATATGATTTTTATTTTCTTGCATCTTCCAAACTGGTCTTCATCAGTTTGAAAACATACCCCTTACATAAAATATACTATCAGTTATCTACTCAAAATGCATAGAATTTTGAAAATGTAATGCTCATGTATGTTGTTGAGACAGTTTGTCTGTTGGCCAGCATGAACAGACTTTGGGAGAGCGGATGACGCTAGCAGGGAGATTGCCCTTTGACCCCAACGATTTTGCAGGCCCTGCAAGGTAGTCATTCATTTCAGTTGTTATTCACAAAACAGCGCACAGTGAATCTGTAACATTTAAAATTGTGCATAAAAACCTTACTATTAAACTTACATTTTAAGATGGTACATGTCCCATGGATCTATATTTTACTTTTCTTAGTTCTACAAAGTTTCAATATCAATTAAACTCCTAGTTGACAATAATGTTTGCTGCAATGCACACAACTGTAAGATACACTACATATGTAAGATGGCAAAATAAAACACTGTATGACACTAGTTTAAAATTTGAAGAAAAAGTTTACCAAATGCATCTACATATCCGTTGTGTTCTGACACAAAGCCGTTAATTGGTACGTTTTGTTTTATAAAATGTACTTTTCCTATTTCTGCAAAGATTCATGCTACTTTTACTAGCCTGATAAAAATGTAGTTAATACATTGTGAAACAAGACAATCACGCTACCAAATACATTTGATTTTAAGAAAAAGCAATGTTTTAAAATACAACTAAACAAGATTATTTTCTCTTTTGACAAACTATTAGAAAAAATACTTTCTCTGTGATGTTGGAATAGACCTAGGTCTTTTTTAAGTATCACATCAGGCATGTAACAATCATGCAGTGCAATGATCCAGATGAAGCTTCTTATCAAACAAAGACAATTATATTTATCTTTCACTTGTGAATATTTGTACGCTACTATCACACTTACCATTTTTAATTGTCTTTACTATTGCCTTACGCATCCCAATCCAGCTAAGTTATGCGTTATTTCAACTGTTTATGTGTTTTTCCTTTATTATTTTTGGCACAATTGAATCGATATCGATTAAAGCTTATCGGCATTGCTTCTTCCCTATACGGATACAATCCAAACATGTTCTTTGTAGGAATTATGTGGGACACAAAACTCTGCGTAAATTCAAGAGGCCTAGAGTAAGAAAGCAGTGACATTGTATAAGAAAAAGTGTCCGCTTTATTGCCATACGCATCTCCCCCCCCCCCCCCCCCCATTGCCTATTCTTAGTCATATGATCAAGATTACTGTTCACATTTTATTTGCCCGGCGGTATTTGTTTTGAGGTAAAGATTCCTATCTGGTCGTTGTCAGTGCAAGTTTGTGCAAATCATTTTAAGCATTTTTACTAAACGTCTGACTAAACTTATTTGTTTTCTTTTGACAAACCTACATTTCAAACGATTCACCTCCAATGTTCCACAACCACAGGGAAAACATTTTGTTTTGCAACACTCCTGAAACCTAATCTTAGTGAATTTTTCTCACCTAGAACACAAAACTTTGTTCATACCAAACAAATATGTTTTACACATGTTGACTATTTAACTATTTTTGTAGGTATCATGACATTTTAGAGGAATTACTAAAAGATTAAAACACCAAGAATCACAATGTTTGTTGATGATGTGATTGTCATATTTAGTTACATTTCAGATGACCGTTTTGTTTGTTGAAATTTTGTTGGCAAAGGCTCTTCTTTGAGCACCATCAACATTATAGGAATAAATGAAAATTAAGAAATGACACGACAGTCTTTCTATTTGACAGTGTTTGACTAAAGTGATATTTCTTTTACTGTCACTACAGTCTCAGTCTCATCTACGATGAGGAATCACATGAACCGTCACCGTGAAAAGTAAGTCTGCTGTTCTACAGCTGAAACATATACGCCTGTTGCATTCATTAAAGTTTGCGCTTGTTAAACAAAGTTAGACTCCTCTTATAAAGGTTATAGACACATTTTGAACATTAGCCTTATACGCGTTTTATCCATGCACAAATCTCTATGTAATTCGAGAAGTACATTTACGAAATTATCATTTTATAATCAATTTAGGAAAAAAAACATTCACAAGCAATTGTGAAAGTTTGTTATTTTGGATTTGTAAATAATGACTTTTACTACTCCACCAGATAGGCATGAGGTTTAGATGATTTTAAATGTGTGACCAAACTCTTCTTTTGACAAACCAACATTTCAAATTATGTAACGAATCGTTTCTTTCAACATCCCACTTGACATTAAAGATTGTGACGTGTCGTCAACTATCTTCGACATCTGACCCTGACGTCCGACACATCGGTTGTAATAAACAAGATGTGCTAAAAATTCCATCTGATTTGTTAGCGGGATAATACCTCATCAACATAACCTGTTCCTGTTTTAGGTTCTAGGTCAATTCAAGCATAATCTTTATGCAACAATTAGTACGCGTGCACAATTTACCACAAATGTTTACCGCGGATAAGATAAGAGACATTCAGCTATAATGAAATCATAATACAGAAATCCTTTCTTCTGATCTATTGTAAAAGTTTGTAAAGTAGATTTTTCCCTGCCAGTAGAGGACAGTTTTACATTTTGTTTCGAAGACTACACTTTGAGCAGAGTCAAACAGGCATAATACAGCATTAAAAAAATTAAACTATGTTATTTTAGGGGGTCTGTCTGCATAATGCATCAACATGAATAGCGAGTCTTGATCTTTTTGAAATATTACGTTTACCATCCACAGAACAGGGGTTAGAAGCCGTGACATGATTAATCTCACTGAGTCTGTTAAAGCGGCTGGTGTTTTATGGCTATCGAAAGCACCACATTCTTGTTAGTCACATCAAAGCTACAGCCCCTACCTACATAATTTAGTAGGCCTGTTTAAAGAAGTTAGGAAACGGTCTGCAACTCTAGCGTTACAATGACTACTGAAACATCTTTGGTGGGTGTAACACCGACAAGAAGTTCTGTTGAAACGGTAGAAAACCTTCCTTACGCACTACAGAAAAAACAGAGGATCCATTTGACCAAGTTTCTTCATGAAGATGAAGATTTTGTCAAACAGGAATTTCTGCTAGGTGACGTTTATATCGGTGGGTTTGTTTTTGACAAGACATCACACACGGTCAAACTCTACGCCATGGAATTTTTTGAAGAAGAACTCACATCGGAGACACCTTGCGTGCTTTTCTCCGCTAAAGACTGGTCGTTTTTCTACAACCGTGTTTGGAGCGATCTTAATGGGGTTGCTAGTAAAACCTATTACATAAACGAATGGGATGGAGCGACGCCCAATGTGAGGTACAAGGTGACAAAGGACAGTAAGGAACCAAAGCCTGATGATTACGTACTCGTATCAACCTGCAGGAACAAGACGCTACATGAACAAAACCGCCTTAAGTTGCGTAAATGTTATGAGGAGGCTGAAATTCGAAATTCAAAGTATTGGCTTCAAAGCAGCAGTGATTCCGACTCTGATAATGACTTCCCAATTCCAGAGGACTACCCTTTCGAATGCTGTACAAAGAGTCTTGTCCTCTTGTGGAGTGACATGCCTATGCTGCACAGCACCTTTTCACTGATAGACATGTTCTTTAAGCTGAGTTATATGTTGAGTGATACTGAATGATCAATCAATCAATCAATCAATCAATCAATCAATCAATCAATCAATCAATCAGTATTCGTATTACATGGTTAAGTCCTTTGTATTGAAAATATTAATACGTTTCAGTAAAACCATGCAGTATTTTAGCAATTACATTGTAATTGTAATGTTCCTTGTTTTGTGTTACTTGACATTATCTTAGTTTTTTTTGTTTATTGGAACCAATTTCAATACCCTCTATGTTACAAACTTAATAATAATTCACTCAAATTGTAGAATATTGTTTAAAATTGTTTGTATTTTTTGAAAAACATTAAAATTATTATTGATGTGTTACATAAAATATGCGCATTGTGTTTTAATTTTTCTTGAGACAAATTAATATGACTGTGTCAGTAAAAGTCTTTAACTGAAAATATCATCTTAGCATTATCTTAAAAGTCTGCACAAAAAGAAATTTCAACACTATCTAATTTCTGTTTTTTGTTTTGTTTTGTAAATCATAACTGGAGTGCGTTACAATTATACACTTCTCTCTGGTGACATGTAGGACTTTTAACATGCGGGTACTTGTAGGACACAATCTGTAGGCGCATTTTCCAAAACTCGAATCACAATTCGCGCAACGACCTTCTGTTTTTACCACACATTAACACAATCCATGTTGGTTTCACACAATATCCAGTCATTTAAAATAATTCTAAAATGCATGCATTTTCTGTGCACACATGCTTAGCCAATACCAAAAATCATGGTTTCTTCCGGTCTTATTTACAAATGCTTAAACAGTACGTCACAAATGAAGAGCTAATGGTCCAATCTTTAAATATAGTATAAAGCCTCTACTTCTGCAACAACAGCAGCATCTTGAACGTATTGGAATACCATATAAAAGAAAGACCGAAACAACTGATAAGCATCGTAGATCTCTGAAATATTTTCTTATTTGTATTAAATATTTTAACAGCTTCTATGTTTGAAATCATTTAAGATGATTATTATTTACCTCCTAAAGAATCAGCGTTGCGAGCTGTCTAATACTGTTTGTAACAAGCTCAGACATTGTTCATAAAATAATCACAAATGATTGAACCTTTTATTTTTTAATAAACCGTTTCTGGACCTTGATACACTTAAGCTCTCTCCTAAAGTTGAAGAACAAGCTGCTCAAGCAAGCTCTTTGAAAAACAAGCTGCTTGGTTGACTTGTTTCTTTTTTTTTGTACTGTGAATGTTCATGGGCATTTATATGCATTATTGACTTGCTTTTTTTATTATTATTTACCCTGTGACATCTAAAATGTTCATTGTGTGCAACCTTTACACTAACATTTCTATTAGTTGCATGTACTGCACATTATTTAATAATGAGGGTTGCCATCATTTGATAACTGTTTTGAAAAAATATTTTTACATTTTAAACATTTCAGAATTTTATTTCAGGTTTTTGTTAGTTTAAAAGGCTTTCCAAGTGTTCTGATACTGAGATTACACTATCTATGCATATAACTGCTACTTCCAATATCTGTTTAATATGTCATTGAACGCTGATGTTTATCATCACTCAAGCTGTTTAAACCTTTCAACTGATTTCAAGAATTATTATAACAGTAACATTTAATTATATTTAAAACAATTACCAGCATATCATAAAACAAGTAAAATGTATTTTAAAAGAGCAAATTATTTTAAGTAATTACATTAATTACATCAGACTTATAAGTAAAAAATACTTTATATAACTTAACAGGACAAGTTACATTTAATTATTACTTTGTCAATTTTACTCCGCATAGTTTCCATAGATTCCATATCTGTAAAATTTACATAAAAAAATATTAGAGCAAAAACTTGCCAAAATCTACATTTCAAAATGTAACCAATGGAATCAAAACACAGCAAAACAAATTCAAAATGTAATCATTCCGTCAAAACTCTATCAAAACACTAACTATTGATGTCATTATGAAAAATCTACAGGTAGAACACAGTACAATAGGAATGCCATTGTTTTTGTAGTGTTCAGTTTAATTTTACTGTAAGCCATTCTACACATTCTCTCCTCCAACATAGGTTAGCAATAATTTTTCTTTACAAGTTATACAAGGATCAACAATTTTTTTATTTTATTTAAAGAAACTATTCTTATTTAAAGAAGCAATAGAGTCCTATTTTTCCAAGTAATGGAAAGAAATTCTAGCCTGACAAGCCAGACCCACATCAAGATGTTTGGTCTGGAAACTCACCAGACAGGGCTCAATCTGAGGGGCGGGATAAACGGTTGTCTTTCAAACTCCCTCTGCACGCGATAGGATAGTGCTACAACCAACCAGAGCAACGACAGAGCTCGCTGACAAGTTTTTGCTCTAATATTTTTTTATGTAAATTTTACAGATATGGAAATCTACTGAACTATGCGGAGTAAAATTTACAAAGTAATAATTAAATGTAACTTGTCCTGTTAAGTTATATAAAGTATTTTTTACTTACAAGTCTGATGTAATTAATGTAATTACTTAAAATAATTTGCTCTTTTAAATACATTTTACTTGTTTTATGATATGCTGGTAATTGTTTTAAATATAATTAAATGTTACTGTTATAATAATTCTTGAAATCAGTTGAAAGGTTTAAACAGCTTGAGTGATGATAAACATCAGCGTTCAATGACATATTAAACAGATATTGGAAGTAGCAGTTATATGCATAGATAGTGTAATCTCAGTATCAGAACACTTGGAAAGCCTTTTAAACTAACAAAAACCTGAAATAAAATTCTGAAATGTTTAAAATGTAAAAATATTTTTTCAAAACAGTTATCAAATGATGGCAACCCTCATTATTAAATAATGTGCAGTACATGCAACTAATAGAAATGTTAGTGTAAAGGTTGCACACAATGAACATTTTAGATGTCACAGGGTAAATAATAATAAAAAAAGCAAGTCAATAATGCATATAAATGCCCATGAACATTCACAGTACAAAAAAAAAGAAACAAGTCAACCAAGCAGCTTGTTTTTCAAAGAGCTTGCTTGAGCAGCTTGTTCTTCAACTTTAGGAGAGAGCTTAAGTGTATCAAGGTCCAGAAACGGTTTATTAAAAAATAAAAGGTTCAATCATTTGTGATTATTTTATGAACAATGTCTGAGCTTGTTACAAACAGTATTAGACAGCTCGCAACGCTGATTCTTTAGGAGGTAAATAATAATCATCTTAAATGATTTCAAACATAGAAGCTGTTAAAATATTTAATACAAATAAGAAAATATTTCAGAGATCTACGATGCTTATCAGTTGTTTCGGTCTTTCTTTTATATGGTATTCCAATACGTTCAAGATGCTGCTGTTGTTGCAGAAGTAGAGGCTTTATACTATATTTAAAGATTGGACCATTAGCTCTTCATTTGTGACGTACTGTTTAAGCATTTGTAAATAAGACCGGAAGAAACCATGATTTTTGGTATTGGCTAAGCATGTGTGCACAGAAAATGCATGCATTTTAGAATTATTTTAAATGACTGGATATTGTGTGAAACCAACATGGATTGTGTTAATGTGTGGTAAAAACAGAAGGTCGTTGCGCGAATTGTGATTCGAGTTTTGGAAAATGCGCCTACAGATTGTGTCCTACAAGTACCCGCATGTTAAAAGTCCTACATGTCACCAGAGAGAAGTGTATAATTGTAACGCACTCCAGTTATGATTTACAAAACAAAACAAAAAACAGAAATTAGATAGTGTTGAAATTTCTTTTTGTGCAGACTTTTAAGATAATGCTAAGATGATATTTTCAGTTAAAGACTTTTACTGACACAGTCATATTAATTTGTCTCAAGAAAAATTAAAACACAATGCGCATATTTTATGTAACACATCAATAATAATTTTAATGTTTTTCAAAAAATACAAACAATTTTAAACAATATTCTACAATTTGAGTGAATTATTATTAAGTTTGTAACATAGAGGGTATTGAAATTGGTTCCAATAAACAAAAAAAACTAAGATAATGTCAAGTAACACAAAACAAGGAACATTACAATTACAATGTAATTGCTAAAATACTGCATGGTTTTACTGAAACGTATTAATATTTTCAATACAAAGGACTTAACCATGTAATACGAATACTGATTGATTGATTGATTGATTGATTGATTGATTGATTGATTGATTGATTGATCATTCAGTATCACTCAACATATAACTCAGCTTAAAGAACATGTCTATCAGTGAAAAGGTGCTGTGCAGCATAGGCATGTCACTCCACAAGAGGACAAGACTCTTTGTACAGCATTCGAAAGGGTAGTCCTCTGGAATTGGGAAGTCATTATCAGAGTCGGAATCACTGCTGCTTTGAAGCCAATACTTTGAATTTCGAATTTCAGCCTCCTCATAACATTTACGCAACTTAAGGCGGTTTTGTTCATGTAGCGTCTTGTTCCTGCAGGTTGATACGAGTACGTAATCATCAGGCTTTGGTTCCTTACTGTCCTTTGTCACCTTGTACCTCACATTGGGCGTCGCTCCATCCCATTCGTTTATGTAATAGGTTTTACTAGCAACCCCATTAAGATCGCTCCAAACACGGTTGTAGAAAAACGACCAGTCTTTAGCGGAGAAAAGCACGCAAGGTGTCTCCGATGTGAGTTCTTCTTCAAAAAATTCCATGGCGTAGAGTTTGACCGTGTGTGATGTCTTGTCAAAAACAAACCCACCGATATAAACGTCACCTAGCAGAAATTCCTGTTTGACAAAATCTTCATCTTCATGAAGAAACTTGGTCAAATGGATCCTCTGTTTTTTCTGTAGTGCGTAAGGAAGGTTTTCTACCGTTTCAACAGAACTTCTTGTCGGTGTTACACCCACCAAAGATGTTTCAGTAGTCATTGTAACGCTAGAGTTGCAGACCGTTTCCTAACTTCTTTAAACAGGCCTACTAAATTATGTAGGTAGGGGCTGTAGCTTTGATGTGACTAACAAGAATGTGGTGCTTTCGATAGCCATAAAACACCAGCCGCTTTAACAGACTCAGTGAGATTAATCATGTCACGGCTTCTAACCCCTGTTCTGTGGATGGTAAACGTAATATTTCAAAAAGATCAAGACTCGCTATTCATGTTGATGCATTATGCAGACAGACCCCCTAAAATAACATAGTTTAATTTTTTTAATGCTGTATTATGCCTGTTTGACTCTGCTCAAAGTGTAGTCTTCGAAACAAAATGTAAAACTGTCCTCTACTGGCAGGGAAAAATCTACTTTACAAACTTTTACAATAGATCAGAAGAAAGGATTTCTGTATTATGATTTCATTATAGCTGAATGTCTCTTATCTTATCCGCGGTAAACATTTGTGGTAAATTGTGCACGCGTACTAATTGTTGCATAAAGATTATGCTTGAATTGACCTAGAACCTAAAACAGGAACAGGTTATGTTGATGAGGTATTATCCCGCTAACAAATCAGATGGAATTTTTAGCACATCTTGTTTATTACAACCGATGTGTCGGACGTCAGGGTCAGATGTCGAAGATAGTTGACGACACGTCACAATCTTTAATGTCAAGTGGGATGTTGAAAGAAACGATTCGTTACATAATTTGAAATGTTGGTTTGTCAAAAGAAGAGTTTGGTCACACATTTAAAATCATCTAAACCTCATGCCTATCTGGTGGAGTAGTAAAAGTCATTATTTACAAATCCAAAATAACAAACTTTCACAATTGCTTGTGAATGTTTTTTTTCCTAAATTGATTATAAAATGATAATTTCGTAAATGTACTTCTCGAATTACATAGAGATTTGTGCATGGATAAAACGCGTATAAGGCTAATGTTCAAAATGTGTCTATAACCTTTATAAGAGGAGTCTAACTTTGTTTAACAAGCGCAAACTTTAATGAATGCAACAGGCGTATATGTTTCAGCTGTAGAACAGCAGACTTACTTTTCACGGTGACGGTTCATGTGATTCCTCATCGTAGATGAGACTGAGACTGTAGTGACAGTAAAAGAAATATCACTTTAGTCAAACACTGTCAAATAGAAAGACTGTCGTGTCATTTCTTAATTTTCATTTATTCCTATAATGTTGATGGTGCTCAAAGAAGAGCCTTTGCCAACAAAATTTCAACAAACAAAACGGTCATCTGAAATGTAACTAAATATGACAATCACATCATCAACAAACATTGTGATTCTTGGTGTTTTAATCTTTTAGTAATTCCTCTAAAATGTCATGATACCTACAAAAATAGTTAAATAGTCAACATGTGTAAAACATATTTGTTTGGTATGAACAAAGTTTTGTGTTCTAGGTGAGAAAAATTCACTAAGATTAGGTTTCAGGAGTGTTGCAAAACAAAATGTTTTCCCTGTGGTTGTGGAACATTGGAGGTGAATCGTTTGAAATGTAGGTTTGTCAAAAGAAAACAAATAAGTTTAGTCAGACGTTTAGTAAAAATGCTTAAAATGATTTGCACAAACTTGCACTGACAACGACCAGATAGGAATCTTTACCTCAAAACAAATACCGCCGGGCAAATAAAATGTGAACAGTAATCTTGATCATATGACTAAGAATAGGCAATGGGGGGGGGGGGGGGGGGGAGATGCGTATGGCAATAAAGCGGACACTTTTTCTTATACAATGTCACTGCTTTCTTACTCTAGGCCTCTTGAATTTACGCAGAGTTTTGTGTCCCACATAATTCCTACAAAGAACATGTTTGGATTGTATCCGTATAGGGAAGAAGCAATGCCGATAAGCTTTAATCGATATCGATTCAATTGTGCCAAAAATAATAAAGGAAAAACACATAAACAGTTGAAATAACGCATAACTTAGCTGGATTGGGATGCGTAAGGCAATAGTAAAGACAATTAAAAATGGTAAGTGTGATAGTAGCGTACAAATATTCACAAGTGAAAGATAAATATAATTGTCTTTGTTTGATAAGAAGCTTCATCTGGATCATTGCACTGCATGATTGTTACATGCCTGATGTGATACTTAAAAAAGACCTAGGTCTATTCCAACATCACAGAGAAAGTATTTTTTCTAATAGTTTGTCAAAAGAGAAAATAATCTTGTTTAGTTGTATTTTAAAACATTGCTTTTTCTTAAAATCAAATGTATTTGGTAGCGTGATTGTCTTGTTTCACAATGTATTAACTACATTTTTATCAGGCTAGTAAAAGTAGCATGAATCTTTGCAGAAATAGGAAAAGTACATTTTATAAAACAAAACGTACCAATTAACGGCTTTGTGTCAGAACACAACGGATATGTAGATGCATTTGGTAAACTTTTTCTTCAAATTTTAAACTAGTGTCATACAGTGTTTTATTTTGCCATCTTACATATGTAGTGTATCTTACAGTTGTGTGCATTGCAGCAAACATTATTGTCAACTAGGAGTTTAATTGATATTGAAACTTTGTAGAACTAAGAAAAGTAAAATATAGATCCATGGGACATGTACCATCTTAAAATGTAAGTTTAATAGTAAGGTTTTTATGCACAATTTTAAATGTTACAGATTCACTGTGCGCTGTTTTGTGAATAACAACTGAAATGAATGACTACCTTGCAGGGCCTGCAAAATCGTTGGGGTCAAAGGGCAATCTCCCTGCTAGCGTCATCCGCTCTCCCAAAGTCTGTTCATGCTGGCCAACAGACAAACTGTCTCAACAACATACATGAGCATTACATTTTCAAAATTCTATGCATTTTGAGTAGATAACTGATAGTATATTTTATGTAAGGGGTATGTTTTCAAACTGATGAAGACCAGTTTGGAAGATGCAAGAAAATAAAAATCATATGCGACTTACAATCCTAGATCACGGCTACCATAAAATGTTGGACTATTGTAGTAGTAGTATAAGATATGACCGGTTATTATTTAAAGATCGTGCTCAGACATAAGACGAGTAAAATTAAACGTTACTAATGCTGTGTCTTTGACCACAGATGACAAACTTTGTCGATGTGTTTCATAGCATGGGGTTCATACAAGGTTAATAGTTTAAGACCTGATTTGAATATTTGTAGAAATAAGATCTAAGATTTTATATTTTAAAAAAGCTAAAGTTTTTGAACACACGATTTTAGTAAGAATATACTTTAGGTTGAATTTAAGGAAAATCATTCCTACAATGTGGCATCAGATCTTATACGGATGTCTTATAGCAAGATAAAGAACATATGACTTTATTTAAACTTTAAAGATTGGCTTTAGATCTCATTTAAACTTTAAAGATTATACTTTGAAAGAAAATTAGTACAAACAAAATATTGGCTCTGGAAAGGCATTGGCAGACAAATTTAACATGTGCTGTGACATGATGCACAGAGTCTCAGCTCTAACCCCTCCCGTCCAGAGAGGGTCTGAAGCATTAATTTCATAGTGGAGTACTCTGGGAGGATCGGAGGGTGTTTTGGCTTAAACTATTTGCTTTTTATCTTCTTCAACTCTCTAAAAATTAAAGGTATTTTTATATTTATTTATTTTTATATTTATTATTATATTTTGCTAAAACTATAACTAAAAGTGTTCAAATAATTTGAGTAACATTTGTTTTTATTCATTTAAAATAGAGAAAAGTTAATTTTATAGAACCAATTACCGTGTGTGTGTGTGTGTGTGTGTGTGTGTGTGTGTGTGTGTGTGTGTGTGTGTGTGTGTGTGCGTGTGCGTTTCAGGTATTCCCCTGATCAAAATTTGACCCATGAGCAAAACAGCTTATAAATTATATTAATTAATTAATTATTTAATTATTTTTTAAAAGATGTGGAAAGTTAGATGCAGACTCTCTAAATATTGCTAAATAATATCTCTAAATGATTTTGTGTGAACCGTTTCATACATTGTATTGCTTTATAAGCAGTGTGTTTTTTTTTTTTACTTCGAATCTATAAACACTTTTTGATGCAATTTGCAATTTTTTGTGACTCCATTTTATTTAAAACTGAAATGGTTGGTTCAGGGTTTTTAAATATTGTTTTTTATTAAACTATTTTATAAACATTCAACTTTTGTGGGGTAGATTTTCGTTTATATTATTTGAAAAGAAGAGAATGCTTGTGAGAGATACACTTGACAGTTTTTTCACAGTACAACATGATAATATGGAATGAGGTGGAGGAGGGTCCTGATAGCCCGAACTTCAAAGGATAAAACTTTCCGTCACAAATATATATCATAACCTCTTCAAAGGATAAAAAACAACATATATTATCATTATTAACGACTTCATATATTATTAACGACTTCAAAACATCATATATTATACCCTCTTCAAAGGATAAAAACTTTCCGTCACAAATATATCATACCCACTTCAAAGGATAAAAACATCTGTCAAAAACATTATATATTACACCGGTAATCCCCATCAACCCCGGAAGGTCAAAGGGGACGTCATAAATTATACCCGTAATCCCCATAACCCCCCCGGAAGGTCAAAAGGTCACGTCATAAATCATACCGGAAACCCCTCCATGACCGTGACCCCGGAAGTTCAATCGGGCAAAAGGTCAAAAGGTCAAAGCCATAAATCTTTTTGTCATAAGCTGAACCCTATTACTACTGTGGTATGAGTCCTGTGGGAGCTGAACGAGACATCTTGAGCAATTGCACGAGTGTGACACAGCTCGACAGCAGCGGAACATTTATTAGGCCACAGGTGATACTCCAACTTCCTTCAGTCATGTGTATGTGGGGTAACGCTGTGTTGAAAATTATGTTATAACGCTACTCTGTGCATTCGCTCCACAGCTGCTATACTGCAGTAAGCTATATTGATATTAGAATATCTTATTAATAAATGCTTAGTGGTTTGTGTTGCTAAATGGCATGCAATTCGTTTTAAAACATATTGTATGATGGAGAAAATGCTACTGTACAATAATCTGTCTATAAATCCAAACAGTTGTTCCCTTGTCTAATAAAACATACAATATATTAAAGAGTAAAAATAAAACCAATTCAAAATAAAACCGGAAATCAAGAGTAAGGCAGGTATGACGTCACTGATACGCGACGCATGGACGTGGTCTGTGTCCTGGTTAAAATTGCTTCTTTATCTGTATTTAAACATTCTTGGAAACATCTGGGATAATGCAAGTACTCAAGTCAACAACATATAACACAGTTCTACTGTTTTTTGTGTATTTATTCTTGTATAAATACACAAAAAATACTAGATAATGTATTATTGTATATTATCTACACTGTAAAAAAAAAGGTAAATTTTGAACTTTTGCAGTACAATCGACTTGGATGTTTAAGTTATTTCAACTTAAATTATTATGTTAAACTGACTTTAAAAAATGAGTTACATCTTGTATATCTAATTTAAAAAAAGTTTAACATTTCTTAACTTATTTTGATGAGTTAAAACAATGTAAAAACATATGTTGTCATAACTTATTGAACATATAATTTTTTACAGTGTAGTGTATTTATTATTTGGATATTTTGTATAATTAAAAAAATCGTACATATTGAGCTTTTAAATGTCCTATTTAAACCAAGACTTAGTCATGGCTTAGTAAGCCCTGTCTGTGAAATCAGGCCTAAATGTTTCTAGAGATTAAATGAGAAATTTTTCTCTTTGAAAACGTGAAAATAATTGTTCTTTGAATAAATCCTTTTCAATATGATTTTAGTTATGCTTTTAGATTTTGAATCTACCCATTTATTTTGCATTCAAATCCAGTTTCCTCTAATCACAACATTGCAAGTGTCCTTTTGCTTCAGCTCCACTTTGACAGCTGCTGCACCGTGGCTTTTCATTGTTGAACAGATAGTCATCTTCTCTTCAGGGTCATTTTTCAAGACCACGCTGTCCAGGGTCATCAGCTTGAGGTCCGCAGCATAACTTTCTCCCTCATAGACCTGCAAAAATTCTCCACAGAAAACAGATTAATGAACTTACTCATAACTATCGCAACATGCTGTGTTTTGGATTAAAATATTTGAAATATTAATTTTTAATTATAATAATAATTAATTTACTCCCTGCAGCGTGGTCTACATTTGGGCTGAATTTAAAATCACATACTTCCCTATTATAGCAGGCAAAAAAAAACTGTGTTACAAAATAATTATGCCCAAATTCACAGTATTCATATAAGAGTAATCAGAAAGTACCCGGTTGACCTACTTCCGGCCATATTCTGAAGTGTGCATATGACAGACACTTTACTTTCCAAGTCATGCAACTGATGTTGGTAAGTCACATGATAAGGGCAACATGGCGAATGTAGTATACACATCCAGATTGCATTCATACAACATTCATACAATTGTACTTCTTTAGCGATCGTGACGCATCCTTGTCCATGAATCCTTCATACTAATTTTAGGGTGCAAGTAAGTTACCTGCCTTAGATCTTTTACATGGCAGGATGTTAATGAAGACAGTGTTGGGGAGTAACTAGTTAAATGTAACGGCATTATGCAATTTAATTACTCAATAAATGTAACTGTAATTCGTTAGTTACTGAGAAAAATATGTGAAAATTAAATTACAGTTGCTTATGAAAATGTTAAAGGGTTAGTTCACCCAAAAATGAAAATTCTGTCATTATCTACCCTCATGTCGTTCGACACCCGTAAGACCTTCCTCGGAACACAAATGAAAGGGGTCATACATTGCCATTTTGTACAAGTTAATATGATTCTTCAGTGTCTAAATGAAAACTTTGTACTTTAATTAAAAATTCTAATTAGTATTGTAAGAGAACACTAATTTTACCTGGTCAAAAACAGCTCTGTTTTCAGTGCATGTGACTTTAAATGATAATGAGCTTTGCTCACCCCGCCATGTTACAGCTAATGCCAATAAAACCTCTTTATTGGTAAATGTAGGCTTGTCAGTGAGGCATACCGTTATCTATGCAGTGTAATCACTGTTACAACACAATTTTTTTTGACAGTAACAGACACCATAATAAACTATCTACAAAAGTAGTGTTACCATGTCAACGTCAACTTTATCACTAGCTTGTAATACTTACACAGTTTGTAATACAATAACCATAACGTGTTGTCCATTATAAACGTGGGATTATGAATTATACTGAGAACGGCACATAGAAAGCATGGCGTATTGTAACTTACCCTGTAAACTTTAGCTGCATTCATCGTGAAGCATGCAAGCGATTCAAACTACACTCACTTCTTCTACTTCAACTACGAATAGCTGGTACCGATCCTTTCAGGAGCAGCTTCTTAGCCAAACCTGCTTTTTACTGATCCTCGTTTATAAAGTTGCCTGGTGAGAAATGATTTGCGCAAACATGAAAACATGATGCTGATCGGGGAGAATATTCCCTTTGAAAACAAAACTCAGCCACTGCGTCTTCAGCGGTTCCGATTTAGGAAGATCAAAATGACTGCTGTGTGTGTTATTACACCAAATAACAGAACACCACAATCGCTTAGACACCATTCTGCTCCTGCGTATCAACAATGGCGGACTATGATGAGCTCGCTCAGGGCGGGTCTGGAGGCATCATACGGTCACACGGTATGACGTCACGCGGTCGAACGGCTTGATTTGAGACAGGGTTGATTTGAGAAAATGAATATTCTGACATGAATCACTCACCCTCAGGTCGTTCGACACCCGTACAAAATGAGGGTGATTAATTAATGTCAGAATTTTCATTTTTGAGTGAACTAACCTTTTAACAATTACATAGGAGGTTACATCTGAATATTTTGTGTAAAATGTTAGGCTATGTTGAATAATATTAATTTGTTTTGTTGCCTGTTTTTTTTATGTTATTCCCTGTTTTTTTATGTTATTCCGATGCTTTTGACTGGTTCTCTTTTTGCAGCGTACCGCGTCTGCCAACTAAACTACATCAATCCACATTGACGCTGAAAGCTTTAGGCTACAACCTGTCTGAGAGTTGCCAGTATGGCAAGTGATAAAAATGCATTCCAGTGCTGGAAATGTAAAAACTACTACTGTCAGTCTATTGTCCAATAAGATTTTGAAGATAAAGAGCACAAACACACATCCAGATTGAATTGATTCCTTTCCCAAATCATATTAACTGCTCTAAAATATGAAATGTTTCAGAGGGCACAGAACAGGACACATGTTTTTTAATATTCCTATTTTGGGTGTTTATGTATATGCTGTATTTTTTAAGATGAGCTGTTTTTTTCCAAGGCATTGTTAGATGTCAGTGTTTCCTATCACAGCTTAAGATTTGATTCAGAAACACTCTCATAGCTATTTAACTTTCTTAGATTTAAAATCTGTATTTACCTCAGAACGATCGAAGTAAAAAAAGATGCTAAAGTCTTATTTTGTGGTGGCTCTGCTTTAAAATTCCATTATTATAATCTTAATTCAAGTAATGAAGGATTTTAAAAGTCTGTCTGTAATAATTGTTGAATATACTGTAGGTTAACCCTGCCTGGTTTAAATGTTTGTAAATTATTAACAGCTGAAAACATTCATTAAAAACTTAAAAACGAATCAAATGTAATCAGTTACATTACTTTAATAAAGTAATTGAAATAGTTACACTACGTATTACATTTTAAATAGGGTAACTTGTAATCTGTAACCTATTACATTTCCAAAGTAACTTTCCAGACACTGCTGTCCACTTTAGTCAGCTATAACACAAATCAGTGAAAGTTGTAACAATATATTAGCATCAAACTATGCTTATTGTTGTAGCTATAGTTATTACAAATATATATATATATATAGGGCTGGGCGATATGGCCAAAATTTCATATCCCGATATAGCTCATTTGATATCCCGATACCGATATACATAACGATATAGCAACCTTTCTATTAATTCAGTTTATGAATAGTCTATACAAAATTGCAATGTGGAAATGCAGTTTGAAATGATATACAAAACAAATAAAGGTAGCATGGACTACATTTTTATTTTATTTAGAACCTTTTTTTAAAGCAAGACTGTTAGTAAAGTTAACACCTGCCTAGGGATGTTTACCGATGAACGTTTGACCGATGGCTGACCGTATCAACGTTAACCGATCAAAGTTGTCGGTTAAAATAAATAAAAAAGTGATCTCTAAATTAGGCTATTATAGAGTGGACTAAACGCTACTACAGTTGGCCGTCTCATTCCAAAATCTTTTTGTGTGATTGAACATATCCCTCGCACTCAATTTTTCATAACTTGCCTGTTTGTACTTAATAAACCAATAAAAACATTTGGCGCGAGGTCACAGCGTTTGGGTTTGCGCGCTCACAAGGTTTGCAAAAAGTAAACACTCGAGGTTAGAGCCAGAGCAGACGACAGTATGAAGCGTGCATTTCGCTTAAGATGGGCTTACATTTGGAAATATATTACATCTTCATTTCAGTGGTAACACATAAGGTGTTGATCGTCTTTCTTTATTATTGTTAGCAGTAACGTTACCTCAAACTAAAGCGGCGTCTCTTCGGAGCTGTCATTTTCTTAAATGAGCCGCGGCAATGTTTCAAATGAGCTTCTAACGCTGGACAAACGCCTTTATTTTCAACGCGATCACCTTGTACCCAAACCATTTCGAAACTAAGGAGCCATTTGTCCTCTGATTACAAACAAGCTCCTCTGCGGCGCGTTTGCGGGACTCGTGTTTCGCGCTGTGGGGGATTTTAAAAAAGTGACGTGAGTGGAAGGGAGGCGGCAGCGCGTGTGTGTGTGTGAGTGAGAGAGTGAGAGAGCGAGAGAGAGACAGAGGGAGCGCGTTTATGTATTGCATGGGCATGCCGTGGCGTGAGGTGCATCTTGACGTAAAATTCTGCCATAATCGCCTTATCGTGGCGTAAGCGATAGAGCCTTATATAAAACGATAGACATTTTCTATCGTCCAAACGATATATTTCGTCATATCGCCCAGCCCTATATATATATATATATATATGTGTGTGTGTGTGTGTGTGTGTGTGTGTGTGTGTGTGTGTGTGTGTGTGTGTGTGTGTGTGTGTGTGTGTGTGTGTGTGTGTGTGTGTTGTCGTCCTGTGTTGTTTTAACCTAAATTTGGACAAACCCAGCCATTGGGTTAAAAATATATATAATTAAAAAACATTTTAATGTAATATGGTGGCTGGGTTTGTCCATATTTGATCATAATTTGGGTTGAGACAACTTAGCATGTTTTAAAGTGTAAGCTGCACTTTCCTGATGCATAAAGATATGTGTCTAATTTAGAGAACATGATACAGAAAACAGAATAGATTTCTTAATCTTTAAATTCATAATTTGTATCAAATTACCACAAGCAATGCAGAGAAAAATGCCTTTTAAAAAATGCCTGAAGCTATAGCCTATTGGATATTCACTGTATAACATCACAGCTGATCATGTAACTGAAACAGGAGATATGATGGGAAAAAACACCCACATACAGATTATTATGAAGGCATGCAATTCAGGTGATTATTTAAATGATGCAATTGCATGTGAATTTGTTTCCATATGACGTTTTATGTTCAGTGGTTTAATATGACCCAGAGTCCCAGACATATTCAAATAATGTCCTCCTCATCATACTGTCCTCTCTTCAAAAATCTAAATTTGAAATTGTCATCTTGTTTGTAATTTCATTTTCAATGCCAGCAATGTGTCAGACTTTCTGGTGTAGGAGGTCAGCACATTATCCTTAAGCACTATACACAGACTATCCTGTTGCATTTAGTGCACAATACTGCCACCTGGGTGACAACTCTCCCTTGGGAATGACGAAACATTAACTGAACTCCATGCAAGGGACTAAAAAAAGGCATTTTATTTATGCTGTTTTACAAATTAAAAACACTTTGGTAGAATGCAAATGATACAAAACAGAAAAATAAGGCATATGGTAGCACTACATTCAGCATTTATATCCAATGTAAATCAACATCCTTCATTTTATGCACAGAGTTGCACTTTGGCATCTTCATTATTACAACCTTTAACATGCAGACACAAGACCAGAACAGCAAATGACCTTTCTAACCTCAGACAGGTCTACTGTATGTATTCACATATCTATTAAAAAAAAAGCTATTCATGTAGATAATATTGCTTAAACACAACATGAAAAACACACAAAAGGCCTGGTAATCTATAACTCAAGTATTCAGTCTTAAAGGGATAGTTCACTTTGAAATTAAATGTTGATATGTTTTAGCTTACCTCATGGAAATCCGAGAAGTATTTGTTTCCCCAGTAGTTTCAATTTTGATCATTTTAGGTCAAACCGTTCTTGTCTGTGCCTCACATAATGCAGGTCTATGGTCACCACCTCAAAGAGCATACACAGAGAAGTCCAAATTAAACAATCCCCCATCGTAAGTACACACTGATGGCCTAAGACACGAAACGAGCGGTTTGTGTGAGAAAACAAACAGTATTTATATCGTTTTTACCTCTTGTGTCTGATCCGAGGGTGCGCGTGCGTGTTTCCTGTGGTGTACAAGAGGTAAAAACGATACTCGACGCTCGTTTCGTGTCTTAGGCCATCAGTGTGTACTTACGATGGGGGATTGTTTAATTTGGACTTCTCTGTGTATGCTCTTTGAGGTGGTGACCATAGACCTGCATTATGTGAGGCACAGACAAGAACGGTTTGACCTAAAATGATCAAAATTGAAACTACTGGGGAAACAAATACTCCTACATCTCGGATGTCCATGAGGTAAGCTAAAACATATCAAAATTTAATTTCAAAGTGAATTATCCCTTTAACTTCTTAAAGCTCCTAAAGATATATGAATTCCAAGACTCTGGTAACACATGTAAAACACTGATTCAATGCCTCTTTATGATGGCAATGTAACTGGCAGTCTATAGAAAAAGGCCACATACTTATCTTAGTACAGACGAGTCACCTTTCTCAAGGCAAGATCATATCAGATACGTTTAATTACCATACATGACCTAAAGACACTCGTAATCTCCCTGGAGTAGCTGAGAGAAAATGCTAAGGAATACTAAAAACTAAGGAAACCAAGTCTACCTGATTTGTCTTGTTGCACCTTGAGAGATCTTTGACTTTTATTTAATTTTTTTGCATTATAAAAGAATACATTTCTTAAAATGCATTTGCATATAATCTTAGAGATTAGTTTCTGAAATGTTTTCCTTAAATTAGCATGAAATAGAAACAATTACAGCGTACAATACAAGATTGACAAATATTGTTGACTAGTATGATGATTATAATGTCTATTAGAGTATATTTTTGATTTATAAGAAAAATGCTTGAACAATATAAGGCTAAAGAGAGAGAAAAAAAACAATATCTGCATCTGAATTCTGTCTTGCACTGGAGTAGTCAAATCAGAGTAACCGACAACAACAAAAACAAAACTATATGACAGCTGAAGCTGGTACCACTGGTTTATAAGATGCATACTACAATGCGGTTATCTGGCCAGATCCAAAAACAACAGCGTTTTTTCCATAGGCATTGTGTAACCTCATAACAGTTATGCAAAGAAAAAAAAGTGAAGTCTACCTGAGAAACCAATGCACACGGATCCTGCTCTACAAAAGCTTTATAAGTATTAGAGTAAATATGCATGAAAAAACACTACTAGTATACATGATTAAATGAACTGTATATTTTCCTATAATATATACTTCAAATCAAACTTCAAAGTCCTATATACACATTAAAAAATTAAAATGAAAGGAATGTTAAAGTTTCCAGTGCAAATTCTAATATTGCTATTTCCAGTGCAAAACATGTTGTACAGTACTTGACCTGTAAAAGCTTAATGGGTTATGAAATCAATGTCAGTCATATGAAGCGAAAGCATACAATGGAATTGCATTCCACTGTCTGTAAATGAATCCCTGTCGCAAGTTGTCTATTTTTATGACTTACAGATATAAAAAAACAACATTATCTTAGAAAATTAAGATGAACGGTTTTAAAATTAGTTTTACATGACCTCTTTTTTATAATATACAATATAAGGCATTTAAAGGTGTTCATTACTTTTTTCTTTTTGCATTAAAACGCCATTAAGCATAAGTCCAGCTTTAAACATGAAATTGCAGGTACTCACCCATATAGATCGCAATACAAACTACAGGACAGAACATCTGGAGTCTCGTCTCTTAAGGAGTCAGATTACAAGATTTGGCATGAAAGCAAAGCAGTCACTCTTCTTGCATTTGCTCCCTGATGTCTGAAGGCAGCGTCTCAAAAAGCACGTCTTCTACAAGAAGTCCACTGCGTTTTAAGGCGCGACAAGAGCCAAGTTCAGCTGGTAAAAACTCGAAGTGATTACCCTTTAACTCCAAATGAGTCAGCACACCTAGGAAAGAAATCTTTGGTGAAAGGACAGACAGCATGTTTCTGCCCAGCTTCAGAGTCTTGAGTTTCTTACAGAAGAAGAGCTCATCAGGAATATTTTCGATTTTGTTACAGCTAACAGAGAAGTATTGAAGACTCTGGAGAACGCCAATCTCTGGTGGGATAAAACGGATGTCGTTGTTGGAAACATCGAGGTAGCGCAGTTTGTTGCAGAGGAACAAGTGTGAAGGTAGGATCTCAATCTTGTTATGGCTTAAGTAGAGGCGCTCCAAGCTCCCAAGTTTTTTTATGTGTTCAGGTATAAAAGTGATGGCATTGTGCCAAAGCTTCAGAACGGTCAGCTTACGGAGGTGCTGGAAGCTGAGGATCTCTTCAATGGAGCGTAGATTGTTCTCCTTCAGATCTAACCTCTGCAGATTAGTCAGACTGAAAATGGCATGTGGTATGCGTTCGAGGTCACAGTGCACCAACTCAAGTTCTATTAGATTCACCATCTTCTTCAGGTTGTTAAGCATGACCAGCTTGGTGCCATCATTGCAAATACAGAGGCGCTGTAGATGGCTGGCCACATCCACGATGGACTGAGGGATCTTGGTGAAGTTACTCTTGAGTGTCAGGGTCTTCAATGCTTTAAGCTCTCGTAAAGAGTCCAAGGTTACGTTCTTTGCAGCATCAGAACTCAAAGAGCCAATCAGATGGAGCTCTTCCAAGTTCCGCAACACATACAGCCACTGTGGAAGTTCACGGCCATCATCAAACTTCACTCGCAACACCTTCAAATTCTCCTTGAGGAATGAGGTGGCTGCACTGTGGATCTTGAGCGAGCACTGGTAAAGCGAAAGCTCCTGGAGATCCTCTAGTTGGGCAATGGCTGCTGGTATGGTAACATTATTAATGATTTCAAGCTTCAAAGACTGCAACTCTGTCACCTCAAAGATGGTATCTGGGAGACCAGACAGCATGAAGAGTTGAAGTTCTAGCCTGTTATTGTTGTTGGTTTGCAGCTTCTGCCGAAGCTTGTCAGCGGTCCACTCGTGGTTAAGGTTGAGCTGTTTCAGCTTGTTTTCGCTCACCTCAGACAAAAACACTGCAAATCTCTTGGAATATAGGGGATCATACTGATCGATCATGTGCAACATGAAAGCAAAGTCGTTCTTTACATCTGGGATGTCATCAATCCCAGTCTCTTGCCTAACATATTCAAAGGAGTACTCCTTGAGAGAAATATAGAACAGCCAGTAGGATGTATAAAGGCATGTGAGTCCGTAAACACCGACAAAACACAAATAACAGTAGGAGAGCTTGGAGAACAGGTGGGCCATAGTATGATTGCAACAAAAGTACCGGTAACCCGTCATGTCCTGCATGTTCTCAGTACAGGTAACATTAAACTTGACCTTTGACACCAGGGCACTGTTGTACGCAATTATAAGGATAAATTTGAGCACTTTTACGACAGTCTGACGGACATACATCATATATAATATATCACCCTCCTCCACGTGCAGGCGGAATTTTTTGACCTTCTCAAACAAGGCCTTGGCTTGCTCTCCTTCTTTCTTGTCAAGGACACTTGCTGCCGGCTTGTCAACAACAATCTTTTCAGGAATTGATCTTAAAGACTGAGTCTTCTCCAGGTTGCCCTCTCCAATTGGAGTATCAAGGTTTGACCTACTGGCACTGTTCTTCTTATTGTCCTTCTCTTCAGGATTCTCCCCAGACACTTCTGACAATGCTCTCGTAGTCCATGGAGAGTCAAAACACTTTCCCAGGATGGATATAAAGTGCTCAATTTTAGAGCTGGAGCCAGGAAACTTGAACCAGAAATTGCTGCACACCATGAAAATTAGGGTATGAATGAGAACCAGGTAAGGGAAGTACTTGGCATACCAATGCAGTGCCTTTTCGTAGCACATTTGGTTTATGTAGTTATACTGCTGGATATCCAAGTTTGTCTTCAGTCCTTTCAACTCATGAACAGGCACTATCGCTACATGATTTGAGGAAGGAGGTGGGCACATCAGCTCTGTCTGGTTTGGTGAGAATGTCCTTTGAGGAAGGCATATGATTTTGTCCTGCATCACCTAAAAGGATAAAAGAGTATATATATTAGAATCAACACAATAAAATCAATACATACTGAGACTATTGCTGAGTTTTCATCTAAATGTTTTGCATATTTTATAGCCCATTTCTGAAATCTGACTAAAGAGAACAAAAACCTTGCCACCAAATGCATTATGGACATTATCTTGAGGGAAAACGCCTTTATTATGTTTCATGGAGCTGCTGACAGAACTTGCATCAGAGGGAGTTACATTTGCCATTCTGGAGCAATAATACATAATGCTATTAAATGCCAGAATCATACGAGTGCATTAGTTCATAAATAATGAACGCCACCAGACTTCAGAATTTATGTCAATACTAGGGATGCAATGGTATACATATTTGTACTGAACATTTTTGGTACAGGTCTTTTGGTTCGTTATGCATGTGTACAGAATAAATACAGTGTTGTTTTACCCGCTTCACATACGGAACTTCTCTGCTTGCAAACTTAATTTCAAACTCCAAATTTGTTCCCCTAGGATAGGACAATATTGGTAATATTGATATGTTTTGTTGTTGCAAACACTAAAAAATAACTAAGGACAAAGAGTGAGCTGCTGTCGGATAAGTGCATGATGCAAGTTGACTTAAACATGAGACATGCTTTACATTAAGCACTTCAAACTAAATCATAAACCTACATAGCTTGCCCTATAGCAGTGGTTTTTAAACATTTTTGGTCACATCCCATTTTAAACCTTTAGAAAATCCACCCCCATCTGCTTTTCTATGGCGAGGAACTTGTATGTCTGGCTTGTTCAGACAGTGAAATGTCAATGGTCTGAATAAAAACAATTCAGTGGAATTGGCGTTTGTTTAAAGTCGGCAACTGCTATTCAAGCACTTGAACACTGTTACCACATCTGTTCTTTGTTTGTTTTTCTGCTGATCTCCCAATGCCCCCCTCTCACTATTTACAGACTTTTTTATGTTTTATTTAAAGGGACATAGTTTGTCCAGTAAAACATTGTTTAATTACTAAGAAATTAAAGGAACATACAGAATGGTCATTATTGTGTCCACCTCTATTGCATACCCACTTCTAATTAATGGGGTTTGTTAATCCATTATTTTTTGCGTGGACAAATCTTAATGCTGAATATTATTCTGATTAACTGTGTGCTTTTTAACTTTACTACAGCTTGAAAGAGTGTTTAATGGGGGATTTCCCGAAACCTTCTTAACACTACGTCATTCTTAATTTATACCTTAAGGTATCCCTTAATGTTAATATGTGTTCCTCGAAACAATCTTTGTTTAGAATACCTTCTGTAAGTCATTCTTTCGTAATGTTGGTCTGGACCACTATAGCTATACCTTATCACTACAACAGTTAATTCCACTAGTGGCCACCACTGTGCAAAAAGCTTCTTTACATTTCAGTCTATGAATATAATTCTGAAGTTGTAAAATATACCCAGTGTTCAATTAGGCTATTGAATTGTTTTGTGTGTGTGTGTGTGTGTGTGTGTGTGTGTGTGTGTGTGTGTGTGTGTGTGCGTGTGCGTGCGCGTGCGCGTGTGCGTGTGCGTGCTTATGCAAGGATTCAAATTATCCTTAAAAAAATTGTCATTATACTAATGGTTGTTAGCTTTTTAATTATATTATCCAAAGGTACATCAGCTGGCAAACCATTAGACAGGAGAGGCTTAGGAGCCTATTTAAAGGGAATGATTGTGGAGGGGTTTGGTGAAAATATGGCAGCGAGACAGCGAATATTTAAGTTTTTACACGTGAAAACTTTAGTCCCCTGGCTACCATGTCAGGAGCTGCTATTCAAAATAAATTTTGCCTGCCACGACAGCAAATTCAGCAGCTTTTAGATGTTGGACCAACTTTGTCGAGACAAACTGGAGCTACCCCCTCAGCCCTGAAATCCAGCTGCTGGCGGCTCTCCTCTTTCTTTCTTTTTTCTCTGCCATAGTAGCAGCTGATTATATGTTTTGCGTGTTGCGTTTTTTATTGAGTAGACCATCTAATAATATAAATTAGTTATTTAAACAATAATGTGATGCAGCTGCTGGGCAGTCATCTCTGGTTGTGGAGTAAATCAAGACACTATGGAAAACATTTTGTAATAATATAAATTACTTTCAAACTGCCAGTTAGTGTAGCGGGTTAACTCATGATGCGGTTGAGCATGTGATTGCAGGTTTGTGCACTTATTTCAGAACTATGTAAAATTTAGCTGCAATTTTGTATGATAAATGGAAGTTCAACTATTTCTGAAGTGCTTCTTTTATATGATCAATGCAATCCATCACAGTTCTTATCGCAAGAAAGCGTGTCAAAATGACTTTTCCTAAACTGTAAATGTTTAGCCTATCTACAAATTTTAATTCTGCATGTACTCACTCTCATGTTGTTTTTGCTTGTCTCGCAATCATTTAAACGTCCCTGTTTAAATCTGGTCATCAAAAAAGCCAATATTGTGTCTCTTCAGAACACTTGGATTTGGATTAGACACTCGATTAGTTATTTTTACAATGCTTTTATGACATTTATTGGATCTTTTCGATCCAAAGTTTGAGAGGAATGGACAGTCCCGCCGTTGGCGATCTTGATGCCCTAAGCATTAATAATTTATGATGCCCAAGGCACTGGGAATGGACAGAAATGGAGGGACAGAAATTGCAGGTTTTATAAACATCTTCATTTTGTGTTTAGAAGCTAACCGAAACAACAAATAGGCTGTTTGCATTCAACCAGTCAGCATACTGCTGTCACAAAGTAACATGCTATTTTTAACATGCAGAATAATATGTGTTTTCTGTGGGGGGGGGTTGTAGTAATAGCGGCTTTGGAAGATTACATAATCGTAGCATCCATAATTGTAAATCGCGATTAGAAATTCGATTAATTGTGCAGCCCTAATTCACAGGATATCAACAATATTAATTCTTGATATCAACAATTCAATTTCAACTAGTGAAATGTCACAATCTGCTGCCACTTAAATTCAATTCTTGATATCAACAATTCAATTTCAACTAGTGAAATGTCACCATCTGCTGCCACTTAAATTCAATTCTTGATATCAACAATTTAATTCCTAAAATACCAAAGATTAGCATTTCTGACAAAGAATTAAATTGTTGAGATCAAGAACTCAAATCCTATGAATGGATAAAAGTCAAAACGGCTTGCCATACAGGTTTTTTGTGCAGGCCAATCAAGTTGCTCCTCACCAGAGTCAGTAAACCATGTTTACGGACCATACTTTGGGAAACATAATAAATTGTCCAGAATCTGCGAGTGTGGACGGACTTTTGATATCGCGCCTCTACTTCCTGCTCTCTACCGCGCAGATTCCGGCCTGAGATCTCTACTGCGCAGACCTGGTCCCAAATCTGCGCAAGATGTCAGCGCCATATTCTGCCCTTCGGAGGCTTCGATTACTAAGTCGCGTCGTCCATATTTTTTTACGGCCTATGATATAAAACAATAAAGATGAAAGCTAATAAACCTCAAAAGCGTCAGAGCAAATAGATAAACCTCAAGTGTGTAAAACAGTAGATGAGGCTCATTTTATGCATTGAATTTCAAATCCCACACCACCTTTGGATTGCCGGGAACAGTGTAACAGTATCTGATGAGGCGCATCTCTTTAAAGATAACTATTTTGGTGCTCTGACATCAGTGTAATGACTCAGGCAGGAAATGAGAAATCATTGCACTGGCCACTCGAATTCTAGAGGGAGGTGGAATACCTTTGGGTTAGCAGGATAAGGTGTCCAACAACTACTCAATTTTGCATTAAATATTTTTAAAGGACACACCAGGAAGAAAAAAAATAAACACTTTTCCCTGGAAGTAAAAAGCAGTAAACAAAAGCATTCTGTATTCGCTTCAAGATGTGTGCCCTTCCCCCCTTTTTCCTGCAAAACAGTTTACTTTCCCTGGTAATTACCATGTGGCTTTCTGCCTGCAAACTAAAAAAAAATCAGCTAAAAAGACAGAGAAAGAGAATTGCGAGAGCTCTATAAAGCACTATAATGTGGTACAATCACAACAGTCAGACTGCGGCGTAAAGCCTGCTAATGAAGCATCAGCAGCTCTGAACGGCTTCTCTGCAGTAAAATGGATGTGAGGTGCAGCAGCCCCAAGTGGCTAATAAAATGTCCATTATGCACTACAAGCCACGCAAAGTGCCCCCAGTCAAACATGGTCATTTAGCACAAAAGGATGTTGTTTATCCCCCCTTCAAAACCATGGGATTATGCAATGGCATTAGTAAAACAATTAATTAGGGCAATTATTACTACCTTCCCTGGGATCATCATGAACATCCAGTTGCAATTTACAAATTGCAATACATTACACAGCTGTGCCATTCTTTGATGCACACCTCCAGGGACAGTGAGGGATATCCCCACCCTAACAACGGGTTCCTGTCAATGTTGTTTGTTAAAACTAAAAATAATTTGGGATCATGTAGAGGAATTGAAACTGTAGGGCAAACTTGCTGCTTGAAGCTCCACCCACTAGTTTATGAGGCCGAGTAGCTAGACTACAGGAGCAATTTTGTGTTTATAGAGGGGCCACCATGAGGGAAAGGAGGGGTAATCTTTTCGTGTGGGGTGACAGGAATTTAGCTATTTTCCGTTAGCAAACTCCCACTTCTTTATGCAGTATGCACTGTCCAACAGTGGGCTGTTCATGCACAGAGGAAATCCATCTATGGTGTGAAGTCATTTATTATTACATTGCTGTTGATCAATGAAGACTACAACCTGTGAGCTGAAACCGTTTTTCAGTTCTACAATCTGTGACGTCATGAGGTTGGTTGGCTATTAATGGATTAATGAAGATTATTATAGTTTCAATTCTTTGATTTTTGCTGTAATTGGTACAAGTAATAGAATAACTCATAATATCTGTGACCAGGAAGATGACCAATAGAGGGCCCCAGTGCCATTTGCAAGGCAATTCCTGGATGATTAAAAAAATGGAAGAAGGAAAAGGAAGTGAAGGAGAAGTTGTGACAGTTAACCCAAAAATGAAAATGTGATGTTTATCCCCCAGGGCATCCAAAATGTAGGTGTTTTTGTTTCTTCAGTAGAACACAAATTAAGATTTTTCTCTTCCGGTAAGGTCAATATCCACGCTCTTGTTTATACGAACAAACGTGTATTATTGACCTTAATGGAAGAGAAGCGCTTTCCAGGCTGTTGGATATATATATAGCGTTGTATTTGAGGAAAAAATTATATGAAATATGTCTCGATTTCTCACACAAAAGTGTGATCGTTTTGTGTCATGAGCCACAGGGCTCTTTGTGCATGTTGTCTAAGCATGTTTTTTTTTGCTCTCATGGAACTGTTACCTATTCACCCCATTATTTGACTGGCACACAGCAATGGTTGGCGTTAAATGTTCATTTGTGTTCTACTGAAGAAACAAAGTCACCTACATGTTGAATGCACTGGGGGTAAGCAGATAAACATCACATTTTCATTTTTGGGTGAACTATCTCTTTAAAAACTTTATTGCACGGAATGCAAAGGATTAAAAAAAGATGACGATATCAAGGAAGATGACAGGATTAGAGGATAACGTTTGGAAACTATCCAAACTATGGATTGGTAAACTTGGAGTTACAATAAGAAATATTTATTTTGAAGGTTGCATCAGCCTTGATCTCTGCATCTTGTGGAATGTCAGATGGCTGTTTATTATGGTTGTATTTCATTTTCCTTTCTGACAATCATTTTAGCAACATACTGTATTTACAAGTACATCTATGGAAATCGTGAGGCGGTGGGACTTTTAAGCAATGTTTTCCCTTTGTGCAGCAGTTTATGAAAATTAACTCTTTTGTTCTTGCTTTAACACTTTAAAACTAATTTTTACGTCCAGGAGCAATGCATTAGAGGTCCAGGTTTTATCTTTCATGGTCTCTGTTTTTATCTTTCACTATCTGTCCTCTACTGTCTGTCTTGAACAGTCTCTCTACTGTTGTGTCTGATAAACTAAGGCAAGACAACCAACACTGTGACATCACAGCAAGTGTAGTATTGTAAGAAAATGCCTTTGCCTTTATTTATTTTAAATGGTTACGTTTGTGTTTATTATATAATTTGATTAGAGTGGAAATCTATTTAGTAAATAGTGTTAACTTGACTAATGCTTCATTTCCACTTTAAGACTAAGCTTTTCAGCAGTAAATATAGTAGTTTTCTTTTGGTATTTGGTTTAAGAAAAATAACTGTAATATTTACCTGAAGAGTGCATCCAAACACACCTATCATGAGCATGACCACCGAGAGGTAGTCTGTGAACACATCCCACCATGGCTTTAGAACCCGGAAAGCCGGCTGCTGTTCTGTGAACTGCCGGAATTCGGTAACTGGAATCATGCTCCTGTAAATGCAATGGAGAATTATGAATATGTTTAATAACATGATATACTGTATGTTTTTTTTTTTTGTAACAATTTCAATTACCAGTCGAAATTCATCAAATTACAACACAATACATCCTCAATAAAGAGAGCTGATATGCCAGACTAGAGTAACCATAAAAAATAAATATCAGTATACAGTAATTCTCGAAAAAAAAGAAAAAAGTTAATACTAATAATTATATAATTAAATATTAGTTCTAATAGTGTTTGCTATGGTACTGACATTATTTACGAGTTATTCACACTAATAATTATTAAGACTAAATATTAGGCATAGATTAAAAAAGTAGCCTTGTTTCCAAATAAGTAAAAAACAAAACAAAAAGTACATAAAAAGAACAAACATTTAATAAATGAAGAACAAAGAAACACATAACACATTAGTCAGCATTTACACTCCAAGTCTTCGGAAGTCATTCTGTGGTATAAAACATTTTTTTAATGCATATCATAAATTGTCAATAATTTCTTGTGAAAACTTTAAACAAAAAACTGTTTTGCCACTTTGTTAATAAGCTCAAAAGTCGTGTCTGAACTCTAAGAAAAAAAGGTACAGTGCTGTCACTGGGGCGGTACCCTAAGGTACAAAAGTGAAATGGTACATCTTTGTCCCTTACTAACCCCTAAATGGTACATACTAGTATCTTAAAAGGTACATATCAGTACTTAAAGAGTGCATATTAGTACCTTAAAGGTACATATTAGTACCTTTTCGGTTTTGTCCCTTAGGGTACCGCCCCAGTGACAGAAATGTACTTTTTTTTCTGACAGTGTGTCATTGGCTACAATGCAAAACGCTTCAAATAACACATTATAAATAGAAGCCTTTGACTCTCCACAGAGCATGAACACAAATACCTTTTGAGGATACTACACTAGACTAAATATAAATTAAAGGATGTTTAAAATAATCGCTGGAATGACAGCCAATAAGAATTGTATTAATAAACATTTTATTTGTAGTTTTTGGGCATGTGGAATATAAATATGAATGAACACATTCCTTCTTATTTGTATGTCTAATATATCAAAAAAGCAAAAAAAAATATTGTCACACCCTAACACTGTTTAAACTAAAGTGTCACGTTGGATTTTACACTCGTCTTCTAAGAACAGTAAGGACCTTCTTCTTTCATTTGATTGGCCATCTCAATCATTTTGACATTGACAAGCAACTGTTGTTAGACTGTATTTGTATGTATTTAAATTCAAATCCATTAATTTATTTATTTGGCAAATGACTAGGTAATAAGCAAAATAAACAAGCAAATATATATCTAGTCTGAGGATTAAATGTACATAACTGGAATATTAATACCTTGATGTGTTTACTTGTCCTATGAATCCTGAAAGACACCGGATAAGGACTTAGGTCATCTTATTCTGTCATGAAGGCTAGCATAATATATAGCATAATAGAATGTAATATAATATTACATTCTAATGATTCCTAATGTAGGCAGTTCAGCAGACTTCATCTAATCTCTTTTGAGCTGCACTTCTTGCATCATCATATCATACACAATGCATTTCCCACCGGTCTTATTAATTATTGAGATTAATGCTGCATTGGCTTCACTTTGCAGCAGTCAAAAATGTTTTACATGCATGTACCTATAAGGCCTGCACAGTTGGAGAGCACTGACAACAAAGTAGTGAAACAGAATGCAATGAGGAAAGGGGGTAGTACTACAACTAGTGTATATTATTTTAATGAGCAGACTTACTAAGGCACCTTTCACAAAATGCAGACAAGTACTCAGTTGTAGTCCTGCACATGATGCAACACACCTGAAATACATTTTAAATCAGGCATCCTAAATTATGCTTTCTGATCAAAATGTCAAAAAAAAAACTAAAACATGCCTCATATAATTTATATGCAAGACTAAACCAAAGAAACAACACTTCACAGTCTGTAAAAGACCAAATGTCAAAATGTGATTGCACCAAAATCAAATGAATGCAAAAAAGTGCACTATTGTTTGTTTAATTAATTTAATGCACTCTTAGGCACAACTGTTTTAAAACAGATGATGCTATTTGCTAAACCCTGATCCCCATCCAAACCCAGTGATATTCCAATTCATAATTTAAGCCTTACATGATTTGACGGACTATGAGTCTATTTAAAGTGTCCTCACATGCCAGTTGTCAACATGCTTCACATTTGTAAGGAAATTCTCTCTCTCTCTCTCTCTCTCTCTCTCTCTCTCTCTCTCTCTCTCTCTCTCTCTCTCTCTCTCTCTCTCTCTCTCTCTCTCTCTCTCTCTCTCTCTCTCTCTCTCTCTCTCTCTCTCTCTCTCTCTCTCTCTCTCTCTCTCTCTCTCTCTCTCACACACACACACACACACGTCCTTCACAAGTATGGCCAAATGTGTACACACACAATTACAGGAAAGTGTACAACACTAGTAACTTAATCATCACAAACCAGTCAGCAAATGAATTAGACAAACCCAAACTCAGCTGACCATAAATCCTCAAGTTGTGTAGTTTGCAGAAAATGTTAACCATCCAATGGTGCTTACATCAGAGTAAACAAAATCAGTCTTCTACAGGTTAAAACATAAGTGTCCGCATAGCCTACTGTTTGTATTTTTATAAATATTTCTGAAGAAAAAGACAAAATCAAAGCTTGCATATTTAGATGCAATCTTCTTGTGTACTACAGGATGAGTATAACCGAAACCATTATATATATATATATATAAAAAGAAACCCAGGGGTACAAGAACTTTGCTGTATGCAGCATGCTTCAACAGGCAGCCTTCTTCGGGCAGGGAAAATATTTGGACGTTTGTGAACAGCTGCAGCAGTTCAAGTATCTGGAGCTCCTGATTCCTATAGGCTAGCTGATTTGTTACAAGATATTTTCCTCCCTAATTGTGTCAAACGCACACAGTCCTTACACTCAAATAATGACCAATAATATGAATGTTATAGATAAAATGACACAAGCTGTAATGTCTATGTTCACACACTAACTACAAAACGGAAAATAATAAGATGTTGGCAGACTGAATGGAAAAATCCAATACGTTCTGATAGACAAGAAATAAGCAGTGGAGACATGGATGGGAGTCTATGCATGTTCCAGCAGACCTGCTTATTTAATCTAATAGCTTTATTTGTCCCACTAAACTCAGATCTGTACCATCTCCTGGAACAGCTCTTCCTGTCAGGAAATGGGATGCTTCTCATACAGTAGTGGAAAAAAACAGTAGGCTACACGTCTGATTCAGTAAGCAGGACGAAGAGCTCACTTTCAGATGGCTCAGTAAAAGCATGCACGGACGAAAGATGTTTTGTTGATACGTGGAGCTGATTTCCGTTACTGCTAATTACGGAAAGCGAAATAAACAACATTAATTCACTCTCACAGGACAAAACAATAACAATATACCGCTCACATGCGATTTTAATTTCATCAAGAGACATATCCTAAGTTATTTTGAGCATTTTAAACGGAGGCCTTGTACTGTATAATGACTATTAGCCGAATTAATAATTACAAATACATATAAACTAAACAAAGAATCATTCAAGAACTTCACTGACACAAAATTTGAATTTATTCTTGTTATCGAGGTCCTCGGTTTTCTTTCGTCTCGCGTTATTTGCTTTAGTCCTTTAAAATAATTCGCTCTATCAACACGAATTTGGAACAATAACTGTACCACGTTTCCTTGCCGAGGGGGGTTTAAAAGTTAAACGTTGTCCCGAGCGCGTTTCACTGTTTATATCCCACAATTACGTCATAAAGATAGAAAAATTCCGCATAAACATTTTCAGTTCTAATGCTTTGTCACAATTATGATGTGAAACAAACGGCCCCCGTTTTCACTCACCGCTTTAAATGGATTGAAGGTCTACAGCTGAAGATTCTAGCGGGGTCTAGGCATGTCCTTGTGGCTGCGGTGCTCAGTCTTCTGTCCTCCAAAACTGCTATAGGCTGAGCTGCCTGGGCGGGACTTCAGCACATGTGTAAATGAGACACACAATAGCGTTCCCAGAACCGCCTTTCTCACTTTCCGTTTAGATGCTGGTTGTGTTGTGTCGAGCTACATCTGTCCATGACCCACCTCATTGTTACACGAATTCTCAAGGCCATCCTCTACATCCACAATTTTAACTAGGCCTAAATAAAAACCATTTCCTATGCGTCAGCTAAAGTTAATCATGGTTTTAAGATGTTCTTTGTTTAGAAGGCTGTGAGAACAGGCTGTAGAGGTAATAATAGTGGTTTATTGCAAAGCACTGTATTTAACACGTTTTCTGACCATATTAGCATGACCATAGCCTACAGAGCTGAACTGCTGATTAACGGCCCATTAAAATGATCTTGCCAACAGAATGATCAAGTCTTCCTTTAAAATATTACTGGCTATTCCTCGTTTTTAATTAAATCACTTTTCATAAAAGTGTACATTTTAATAAATATAGAAGTATATTTAACAGGCCTAACAAACATATTTAATTCTATTATTTTTGACAAAATTAGCTTTATGTAGGCTAGCCTACCACATCTACACAACTCATTGCAGAGATCTTTTATTTAGCTACTCTTCAGCTTACAAAAACCCAAGCACTTCTCAGCCAAATATTTTCTTTTTATGTGGTAGTATAGCAGTATAATAATAATACATACAACAACAACAACAATAATAATAATACACTGTAAAACAATAATAAAACACTGTGTGTTTTATTTGTGAAGATGTGAAACATGCCAAATTGTGCTAATTCGTGATTTATCCAAAAAAGTGGTTCAGATACAATATTTCGAGTTTCTATTTATTAAACCAATTTCCTTCATAGTATCAACTCAAATATTTTATTTTAAAAACTCAACATTTTAAAGGGATTGTTCACCCAAAAATGAAAATTCTGTCATCAAGTTGTTCCAAACCTGTATGAGTTTTTAGTTCTGCTGAACACAAAAGAATATATTTTGAAGAATGTTTGTAACAAAGCAGATAGAACAACCATTCACTACCATGGTATTTGTTTTCAATACTATGGTAGGGAAGTTGTTCTCTCTGCTTTGAGAGAACAAACATTCTTCCAAATATCTTTTTTTGTGTTCAGCAGAACAAATAAACTCATATATGTTTGGAACAATTTGAGATTGAGTAAATGATGACAGAATTTTCATTTTTGGATGAATCCCGTTAACGCAACCAAGTTACTTACTTTTTGAAGTTAAACCAACAATATTGTTTTACAGTGTAGCAGTAGTGGAAGTAACAACAATAATATTCATGATAATAATAGTTCTGCCAGAAAGACTCGGGAGAATAAATACTTTTGACAATTGTCCATTTATTAATAATCCAGCAAGCAATAAAGTACCCATAGGCCCTGTCCGTAGCTCGCATTCTGAGGGTCCGGACTCTGCATATCCTGCCTGAAGACGAAGGCAGAGCCGCAGCCAACCCCCATGTAAGGTATGGAAGGGACCCTCCTGGTGGTGGTGGGGTGGAGTAGGGATGGATTTAACTTGGAGGTGGTGGGGAGGATGGCGGTGAATTGGGGCGTCAGCATCTGCGAACTCAAACATGAGTAAGTACTGATCATATATACACCAGTATAAGAATGTAATTGGATATGTGATGTAACAATTAAGTCTTCCTGGCAGAACTTATGCTAAAGCTTTCATTTATAGTAGTGGTAACATGTAATCTTTTGTAAACCTTTTTTTTTTTTTTTTTTTAGTTAAAATTTTTTTTAGAGTAAATTAATTTGTAAAAGTATGTATTTCAGATATATATAAAGGAAACTTACAGCAATGAGCCATAGACGTGTCCACAAACTAGTCATTACCAGACTACCAGACTCCTCCACACCAGCCATAGCAGACATTAACTTTGCTACCCCACTGTCTCCATAGCCTCTGCACTAGATCATATGTTTACAGCGTGTCTGATTGGCTGCACCATCTGCCTCAGGCTTGCTTGCACGCACCCTCTTTGTTCTTTGGAAACCCTCTTTGACATTGGCCGGCAGAGACTTTAATAGCCTAGGTCTTCCTCAACAAGCCTATTCACTGTAAGCCCATGGCATTTAATGCAGCTCTGCTAAAAGTCTGGTATCTTGGAAAAGCAGTAGAGTTAGGTTAGAAAACTTACTGATCTGTGGTGGAACTTTGTACAAGACTAAATATATGATTCAAATGTATTTTAAAAGGCAAATGCTCGGACAATGTTTCAAAGAAGTGTGTCATGTCAAGGAGATAATTTATGACTCACCAAATAGTTGTTTTAAATGATTCATTTCTTGCAGGTGGGAAAGTCTTATAATATTGTTTTACTCCTATAGTGAAAACTCTGTGTAGAACAATGCAGTAGTGGGTGCATGGGTGAGTTTTCTTTAAAGGGGGGGTGAAACACTCAGTTTCAGTCAGTGTCATGTCAATCTTGAGTACCTATAGAGTAGCATTGCATCCTGCATATCTCCGAAAAGTCTTTATTTTTTTTTATTATTATATAAGAAAGATGCGCTGTTCCGAGTCTTTCCGAAAAAAGCCGAGCGGGTGGGGGCGTGTCGTGTGAGCGGAGCTAAATAATGACGTGTGCCCGCTGCTGCTATTGTGTTGAGTCGAGTGCGTCGTAAAGCTGTGTCATCCCTAACAGCGGGAAAAAAACTTTATTCAAAATAAAAATATGGCTTTTAATCAGATACAGCCATACATCTATGATCCGGAATCAGACCCAGAGGCTGCAGTTGAACAGGAGCAGCAGCAAAAACGACTAGAGCAGGACGTCTCTATGTGGTACAAGTTATACACTAACTATATAATATGCTTAGCGGCTTGTGTTATTTACATATTTATACTTGAATTATATCGTCGTATTTTTGTCTTTGAAGGTGTACATGTGGGAAGTGCAGTTGTGCACGTGTGTTTGTGTGTTTACGCGTGGTTTGTGTAGACAGGTTAAGTTAGTGTTTACATAGATAGACACGGAATAGTAGCGCATTTGAATGAAGAAGCGTGCTTATTTAGTTCAACATATTTCCCCCCCCCTTTGTGTATTGTTGAGTGCTTTTACAATACACAAACATAAAGTTACACGTATAGTGGCCAGCTAAACAAATGTACACGCACTACACATCGCATGCTCCATTGATCAATTTCTATATATAGTAATATAGTAACTATACGTGATCATGTTTGGGCTACTTGATGAGCATAGACACAGACATTTGAAGCAGTTTAACTCACCGCCCGCGGTTCTAACGTTGGGACTGCTCCATCCTTCAGCATTAGGCGATCGGGAAAATCCGGCGTCATGCTGGGCCATGTTTATGAAACAGTCGGCACCGAAATGCAGCGAACAGATATAAACATTCGCGCAACTCAGTTGCTGATCCGGAAAAGCAAATTACATCCACTGTTGCCTTAACGCGGGGTTTTGGGGGAATCTGTGCAGGACTGTCTTGGTCTGGCAACCAAAAACGCACTTTTTGATGTCATTGTTAATTGTGCACATTACCTGTGCAGCGCAGCCTACGAGCGCTTTGATGGGCATAGCCTGTTGCTTTCGCTCTCTCCCTCTCTCTCTCTCCCTCTCTCTCTCTCACACGCTTCCGGTAGAATTGTCCGTAAGGCCCATACAAGGAAATTCCGCCCCCACTAACGTCAATGGGGACGCATGATCGCAAAAAACTTGCCGAAACTTATGACTAACCGGAAGTAGTATTTTTGACAAAGAAATACTCCCATCAAACGTCCACCTTAACTTTTGAAACTTTGTCCATGTTTAGTATGGGATTCCATGTCTTTAACAGTGTAAAAAGATCAGTATGCATGAAACAGCATTTCACCCCCCCTTTAATTATCTAAGGTTTAAGGTTTTGAATCATAGTCTATTGCTGTAGATAAAGGCAGAGAGAATATAATTTTATTATATATATATATATATATATATATATATATATATATATATATATATATATATATATATATATAGCGTCACAGGCTGCTTTCTGGGAGAGAGAGAGAGACAAGGATTAGCGTAGTGCTGCATGGAGATCGTGCTCAAACTGGTGTCCCAGAGTGAAGGCTTTAATGCCCGGGCCTGATGGGCTGCAGCTGTGACGATCCGGCCCGTGCTGATCGCGTGCAGGTGTTTGTAATCAATTGCCAGGGCGACGCTGATGAGAGCTCGGGAGACTTCACCTCCTCTCCTTCTCCACCGCCGCACACCTGGTTTCGGCTGGGGTTAGCTTACGGCTGATGTAGGTGACGGGGTGCTCCTCACCCTCCTGGATTTGGGAGAGGACCGCTCCGAGGCCCGTGTCGGAGGCGTCCGTCTGCAGCAGGAAGGGGCAGTTGAAGTCGGGCGCCCTCAAGACCGGTTCCGTGGTCAGCGAGGTCTTGATGTCCCGGACGGTCTTCTCCAGCGCGTCATCCCACTTCACCTTCTCCGGCTGCCCCTTCCTGGTCAGGTCTGTCAGGGGACATGCTAAGGAGGAGAAGTTAGGGATAAAACAGCGATAATAGCCCGCCATCCCCAAAAAGGCTTGTACCTGGGTCTTGGTCTCCGGGCGGGGCGCTGTCAGTATGGCGTCGACCTGTTTTTGTTGTGGCTGGATCAGTCCTCTACCCACCCGGAAACCCAGGTACTGAGCCTCCGCGAGGGCCAGATGACATTTCCGGGGGTTGGCGGTCAGCCCAGCCCGCCGGAGTTCCAGGAGCACCCTCCGGAGCCGCTCCAGGTGGTCCTGCCAGGTCTCGGAGTGGATGACCACGTCGTCGAGGTAGGCTGCGGCGTAGGCTTGGTGAGGACGCAGGAGGATGTCCATCATCCTCTGGAACGTCGCCGGTGCCCCGTGGAGGCCGAAGGGGAGGGTCCGGTATTGCCAGTGCCCACTTGGAGTGGAGAACGCCGTCTTCTCCTTAGCGGCGTTCGTGAGGGGGACTTGCCAGTATCCTTTGGTGAGGTCGAGTGTCGTGATGTACCGGGCCCTCCCAAGACGTTCTAGTATCTCGTCGACATGGGGCATCGGGTAGCCATCGAACTCCGAGACCTCGTTGAGCCGGCGGAAGTCGTTACAGAACCGGAGGGTGCCATCCGGCTTCGGTACCATGACGATTTGGCTGGACCAGGGGCTGCGGGATGGTTCGATTACCCCTAACTTGAGCATCTCACAAATTTCATCCTCGATGGCCTGTCTCCGAGCCTCTGGGACCCGATAGGGCCGCTGCCTCACGATGACCCCTGGTGGCGTTCGGATGTCGTGCTGGATGACGTTGGTCTGCCCAGGACGGGTGGAGAACACATCAGAGAACTGACGGACCAGATGGTTCAACTCCGTCTTCTGGGCGGCCGCCAGGTGGTCCCCGACGTCTACAACCAGGGGATCGACGGAGGCCAACGCGGTGAGCTGTTCTCGGGTCCCCACCCACCTCTTCAGCAGGTTAACGTGATATAGCTGCTCTTCTCGCCGGCGACCCGGCTGGCGCAGCCGATAGTTGACGGGCCCCACTCGTTCCACAACGCTGAGCGGACCTTGCCAGGTCGCGAGGAACTTGCACGTGGAGGTGGGGACCAGCACCAGGACTTGTACCCCCAGGTTGAAACTCTCGTGGCTGGGCCGCCCGGTCGTAGCGTTGTTGTTGGGACTGCTGCGCCTTGGTGAGGTGTTCCCGGACCAATGGCATGACCCTCTCAATCCGCTCACGCACCTCCATCACGTGTTCAATGGCGGAGCGGAGGTGCTCCGGCGGATATATATCACTGTTTTTTTCCAGAGCGGCTATACAGCCGAAGCGAATTCTGCTGCATTGTTTTCCTGCTACCGCAATGTGAACTGCTTTGAAACAATCTGCATTGTAAAAAGCGCTATATAAATAACAGTGACTTGACTCATGTTTCAGTGTTTTGACTATTTTGATATATTGTTTCTGAATTTTATGGATTATTTGATAGTATTAATATTGATAGTAATTCATTAGTTGAATTTCCATTGTGGTAATTGTATTTAAGTTTCGGTTTGTTCTTTATTTTGTCTTTTGTTTATAGAAACCATGCAACTCCTATATCTGTCTAATTCCCATGCAACTATGGCTTGAATCCCATGCTGCTATATTTACTCTACAAATGAATGAGTGTGAACTGAGTACTGGATCCACTGCGTTTTAATGATGACCATCCTAGTAGCACATTTCTAGACACTTCTAGACGTTTAACACGTTTAGCGTGTCTAAGCACGTTTAGACACTTCCAAACTGTACACCCCCTGTGGTAAAAGTATTTAATTTGTAGCTATATATCTGTGTGCTTTTAATATGTTTTGACAAACCATGAGCAAATTCATAAGAAAAACTCAGTGCTGAGTATTTTCTCCTGAATAAAAATAATAACAATAAATAAATTAAAAAACTCTCATCATTGGTGTTTCTTACTTTACAAACGACCTTGTAACAAATCACGTCAACGTGCGGGCTGGCTTATATCATTATGCTGTAAGGTTGGGGAGTCTCGAGAGGCCGGGTTATCCCGCTATATTTTTAGCAATATAGCGGATAAAAGATGTATATTATGTTATGAATAAATATATGCCTTTCTTCACTTGCATTCTAAGTTGTTCAAAGTGTTTCTAAGGATACTTATTTAAGAAGGCAGCTGTCTGGCTCTAAAGTGGCAAACATGAGCATGGTTTGTGTAACATTAGCAGCACATTATTAGCTGTTTGATAATGTTGTCAAGCAAAAGGGCTAATCATATTAATTATCGTTATGTGTCCGATGTTGTTAAGGGTGATACATAAAACGCATTTATATATAGGGAGCCATATGAGTGAGTGGAGGTGGGGCTTATTTGCATATTTATGGTTATGTGTATACCAAATGAAGCAAGAGTGTAGATTTACATTCAAGCTATTTTAAGGCATGAATATATATTTTTTTCACAGGAAAATTACATTTTGGTGATCAAAGATTAGTTTTAAGGGGTAAAAGTATAAAGATGGGTGCTTAATGTCAACATAGCCCTCTCTGACCTTTCTAAGGTTTACTATTATGTCACGTTTAATGACTCCTAAAACTGTCCTTATTGATGAACTTGCATTATTAAATCATTTTTAAAAAATGGGACGCTGCCTTTATATAATGTTTGACGACATTTATAGATCAGAAGATGAAGCATGTACTGCAAAAGATTAGGTTTATTCAGATTTTCCATACATTAAAAAAAATAATAATAATAATCTGTAAACAGTTTTATATTTGTAAATTTGTAGTTGCCACTGACAAAATGTTTCCATAAATGTAGAGCTCTCAAAAGTGCTGCAGGCTAAATATTTACCTAATATGATCTTGTCCAATTCTGTGAACACTTGAAGTCCAGGCCAAGGCTAGTTGGTCTGCAGGTGCAGGTAGCCTATCAATATTTCTTTTATATACGTTTCTGTGGAGACTTTGACCTATTGTTTTTAGTCTTTAGTTCCCTTAGTTCAAAAACAGTATTTCGGAACATAAGGTGGCTGTCTTCTTGGAACTTGGACCATTCACTAGTGGTTTCAGCTGCCTTTTTGATTGATCCCAAACAGGAACCACTGAGAGTAAGAACAGTGGAGTGTACTGATCCAGTGGATAAAATATTAAAGCAAAGTCATTCTTGACATCAGCAGTAGGCTACCACTGTAGCTACTTGCATCCCACATTAGGTCAAAGGACACTGCCTATTTATGATCATCCACAAGAAACTATAAATGCTAGTTTGGCCTGTGCATCTTCTGTCCAAAACACCCCCCAGCTTGACTACAATTTTTTTGTGTCTTCACTTTGAACAACCAGGTCGCCACAGACAATGCTCTTCCATGAAGAGCCACAGAACTTTGAATGGTGAATATTTGGCCAGAGGTGCTTTAGAGCTGTGCTTGAATAAGCGAGCTAAAAATGGTTCAACTTTACCAGCAACAAAAAACAGTTTGCTTGATGACCATAATACATTACTGACATTGGCATACTGCTTTAAGTCAAGCTTACCTACAGGGTTGGTCTGTGCTAGTGATATAATGTAGGCTAAATATGGACATGCCTTTTTCACAAAGGTTGTTTGGTTAACATACATATGATCTTGTAGCTTGTCATATGAAGTTTTTCTCTTGGCATGACAATTGCAAACATAAACTGAGAGATAATGACAAGACATATCATCAGGGCTGAAGCACATGGCAGACAGACTGATGAATGTCTCCAGCTTCCCGGTTTCTGGCAGCATGCACATCTGGTCAGCACTGATGCACTATCAACTCATCAGTTCATTTCAAACCAATCAACAGATTGCTTTCAGATGATTGAACTGCTTTTTAAAGATTTCAAACTGAAACATGCTTTATGTTATGGGTTTACCCATTTATGTCAAATGATAGTCAACATGTTAAAATGTGTGGTGCTAATAAGGTTTTGGTGCAAACTGTAAAGTACATCATTACATATTGCTGTTGTATGAGCACATATTTTATATGAATAAAAATAAGGCATATTTTGAATTAGTAAAATGCCCCACTATTGGTGCATGTTGTTATACAAACAATTAAAGTTTCCAACATCTTGAAAACACACACATGAACAAATCTTGCCATATTAATTATAATAGGCTAATAATAATACATGTTTCAGTGACAAACCTTTTTGAAAATCAGCTTTACTGGAGTATCACAATCGTTTTGCAACTGTTTGTCCCATTTAATCTGAAAATGACATTAACAAATTAAAATTAATAGTATACTCCTTCTTTTATCGTATTTATCATATAAAAAAAACCCTGAAGACTATCTTAGTGTGTGCTGTAAGTGACCTCAATTAATTTTTTACTTAAACTATTCAGCACGAACTGGAAGTCAATTAAATATTAAATGCCTAAGAGGAAAAGAAATACAAGCAATATGAATTCCCTTTAATTTAGAATAATTTCCCCCAAAAGGCACACCCTGCTGAGATAATCTATTATTTAATGTCCGGGTTTTATGGACCCCTGGGGGTCTGTGAAGGTACTGCATAGGGAGAAGGTGTGGCATAATAGACTGACAAGAATTATGAGTATACCAAGCAACTGCAGTGCAAGCATAACACAGCAAGCTCACGCAGTTTTTGTTCCTGTTTATCTCACGGAACATAGGTTGTTACCGAAAATGCTCCCTTTCAATAATGGTTCACACTGCGTCGATTGCTGATGCTATGGGGAATGCAATCCAACAGTGCCGTGTTATAAGCGCAGGACTGTCCTAGCCAAAGGCACAGAATAGGCCCTGCAAGTCTGGCCCAGGGATGACTCTGATCCAAAGGGCCGAAACAGTGGGGAGAGCAACAGTAGGCAATCAGGAGCCTTGACTGGCCTTGGGTTCTGCCTTGGGGTGGGGCTGGACAAGTAGGGGCTGGGCAAGCGTTGGGGGCGAGGCATGTCTTTGTCAGCTTCTTGTGCACCTCTGGAAAAAATGGGCCTGGTCTCTGGCGGGGGGCTTGCAGGCGGCACCTAGGCTGCAGGAACCACTCATCGAGGCAGCAGCGGGAGGGCTCGACCAGAGTCGACGACTCTAACCCTAGCTCCTCGAGTTCAAAGTCCAGCCAGGGCCGGGAATCATTTAGGTTATTTTGTGGCAGGGTGGTGGAATCGTCAGCAGGGTTCGATCACTTCTCTGCATCTGAAGCAGCTAGGGACATGGTATCATCTTCCTCAGACTCTCCAAACAAGACCAATCCACTCACAATGAAGAAGGAACATTGGTCTTCGCAGGCAAACAGCTCAATTAAATCCTTTCGCTGTGGGGAAAATGAGTTGGACTTCCTTTAAAGAAAGCGATCCACAAGCCCAACGAGACTTTCGTAGTGCAACACATTTTGCAACCAACACTGCTTAAAATATGGTCTTTCATCACGATAAACTCGCTTGATCACTTGCTCTTCAAAATGGCAAGCATGTAGGCTTCTTTTCTTTGTTCTTCTTCCTGGGGTCAACAAGGAGCTGGTCTTCACACTTTGGGAGAGATTCTGACTAAATAGCATTAGCGACGGCTTAGGCAAATGTGCCTGGCCATTTGGCCACGCTGAGATTCCATTGGTCTGTTACAGATTCAATCAGTCTTTAGTATTTTCCATAGACTGTAAAAAAAAAATGGATATAGTGTCAGTGACGTCACCCAGAGGTTTCTCATGTAAGGCAGATGCCAGGATGTCTGGCCTAAGAAACAACAACTTTCTAAGGATTAACATTTGAACACTCTCCCGCGACATCATAACGATACACTCACACCTCAACCTCACACTTTGCAGATCACCCTCTGTACTTGTCTTTCCTCCTCCTCCATGAAAGCCCATGCAAAACCTATATAAAGTTAAGTTTGTACAATGAGAAACTATATGTGTTTAGTATCATTTGAAATGTCTCAGTGTGTCTGGTAAAATCGTCTCATTCTCCCAACCATAGTACAAACCTCCAAGAAGTTCTATAAGGGTGCTTTCACACCTGCCTCATTTAGTTCGGTTAAATCGTACTAGAGTTCGTTTCCCTCTTAGTGCGGTTTGTTTGGTCAGGTGTGAAAGCAGCAAACGCACTCGGGTGCGCACCAAAAGCGGACCAAACAAGCGTACCGAGACCTCCTTGAAGAGGACCTCCTTTCAAACGAACTCTGGAGCAGTTTGTTTGTGGTGAGAACATGATCCAACCTCGAACAGAACCAACTGCAAAAGTACTGATCATTTTTGGACTCAACCAGCTGCCGTAGTCAGCTGCCCTGACATTATGACATTATTACCTGATAGATCGTTGGCAATATTTTCGGAATATGAGCATGTCAGAATAAAGAATAATTATAATGCACGCCTCCGCTTGAAGTGAAGAGCAATGCGCACTCGCCGGTTGCAGTGCATTAGAACGTTGTTTTCAGGTCGCATCCCGCTTCATTAGAGAAATGTATTGTTTGCATACTGTGGTATGCAACATACACACAATGTATTAGATTATGGCCAGGTACAAAACCAGCCTGCACAGTCATCTCTCCATAGTGTTATAGTTTGCTGGCTTTTCCTATTCTGTTGGAATTTTCCCACATGTAAATTCTGACCAATCGACAAGCAGTTTAGGAAATACGCCATGGCCAATGAGTGACGTGGATGTTGTCACGTTCCTGCGTTTTGGATCGTTTCAAATAGTTCGGACCAAAGCAATCAGTGTGGTGTGAAAAGGAACCAAAAAGCTGAAAAATGCAACAATGTATATTTGTTTGCCCTTGGTTCGGACCAAATGAACTGAACTAAAGATGTGAAAGCACCCTTGTGAAAGCAAGTTGAGAAAATATTGTATGCCATTAAAAAGGTGACCTCCCAGAGATCTATAATTCAGTACTTCAGAGTATTTGATGTTATGTATGGATTATATTTTAATACCAAACTGTTAATAAATTGTTACATTTTGATTTATTCTGATTTACCCTGGAATTATTAACTAGATTATGAATGGGTATAATTTCTACAAACTATAATTGTGTAGTTAAACTATTAAATATAAATGACCAAATAACCAATTGGCATTCTAAGCTAAATTCGAAGTCATAATAAAATGCAGTCAGAAAAAGATAAATTGGATTTAAATCCCTTTGCCCAGCTGAAAAGATTGAACACAGAATTCACCCACCAATCGTAGCCTCCATTGGGATGAATATGGGCGGGAGCCGTGGGATTATAGCCTACTCAAGAGAGTTTTTGAAGCATAAAGTCAGCATTGCCATCTTGGCAGCGCTCCCGAAAAACTGACTATGGGCAAAGAGGCGGGACGTGGGTTGAGCTGAGGTGACGTGATGACTAACAGACAGCAGACAAACTACAATCTACCTGTCATTCAAAGTGACCACGCCCTTAATTATGCAGAACTTTAAGGCTTTATATAATGTAAACAATTGAATTATTAAAAAAATCACCCCCCTGCAAAATCACAGTTGTCGTAGCCATATATAACAAAACCACAATTAATACGAGCCTGTAAATGTGTTTTTTTTTCTGCTGTAAAGTTGGCCATTTTAACATGGGACTGCCAATGAAATTCTGCTCCCATTTAAAGCCTGTTCCTACCACAGCGGCCAGTCGATGAATTGCAGTTTAAGACACTACCTTATTGGCTTCAAGAGAATTGGGGGAGGTCGTTATGGAGGACCAAATTAATCAAAATGAAATAATTTAATAAATAATGAATTCAATAAAACAACAATTAAATGTACCAGTTTATTCTGAAATAATAAAAATAAAATAATTAAAATAGGCTAATTAATTAATTATTTAATTAATTAATTAAATAATTAAATATTAATTAAATAAATAAATGTATCTATTTACTTTGTAAAATTACATGACATTGTTTACTATATTTCACAAATACCTCTTCCACACACACTGTTATGTTTAAAAATCTATTTTTTTATTATCTAATGTGCTTTTTCAAAAATAAGTTTTTCATAATAATGAATTTACGTATTTACGAATGACGCCTCCAAAACACGATTTTCCCAAAGATATTTTTCATAATAATAGAGGATTTTTCACAAATGCCAATCAATAGCCAGTGGGCGGTGCTTGGCGCTGATAACCCTTTCAGATTGATTACTTTTTTCTGTCTGGGTCTGGCAAGTGGCAAGGGGAAACACATAGAGGGAAACAGGGGTATTGGGTAGCCTATTGATTGGAAATGAATATGGCGGCCGGTTAGTATGGCGGTAGGAATTGATCAAGATAAAATAGCACTGCCTTAAACACAGCCGCAGTTTACATAGTTTTCAGGTTTTTAGAAAATTCAATAGAGTAAAAAAAATACATTTTCAGTCACAAATAAGAAATGAGAAGCAATGTTCTGTTGAAAGTACATGATACAAAACTTTTTATAGAGAATATTTAATGTGTAGCATGAGATGCATAATTCTATTTAAATTATAATTATTTACTAAATTGTCCTATTCTAACACTAATAAAAGTAGGCCTAGCAGCACGTCTCTGTGGTTACAGCGCCACCTGCTGTGTAAAAAATGCATGTTGACGAACATCCTAAACATTTGTTGACCTGCAAGAAGTAATACATTGTCTAGCATGGGCTGGTTGGATGTCTATTCGTGATTAATTTAACCCAGACTGACAAAATACAAAAAACCGAAAAAAAGAAAGAAGAAACAAACTCCTGCCCCGAAGTTGGTTTTCCCGCAGGAGCCGACAACAAGCGAATCCCAAAAGTGAGTGTATTTCTGCGAGAAAGTCTTTTTTTAGATAGTCTAATGTAGTAGCCTTCAGTATGCCATTGTTTAAATTATGAAAGGTATAGCCATACGCATTTTTGTTATGCTTGAAGTTGTATACTTACGTTATACAGCCATACAAATTCAAGCTATTTGAAAATCACGGTGACGTTTTTGTGAACTGCGGCTGCTGCCGCAAAACTACAATAGGTTACGATAAACACACCTTAGGGCTAACGTTAAACTTGAATCGAAAAAAATAAAAAAATAAAATATACAAATATTCCACTATGCTGGGATATCTAGAGCCGAGACTGAATCATTTTGAGTCGGTTCTTTGTAATGAACAATTCAGAAGAACTGATTCTTAGAAATGATTCGGACTTCAATTCACTGCGAAGAATATAACTTTAGATATAGTTAATTTAAACAGGTTATGGGGTTTTTATAATTTCATCGAGAGTTCCAACAGCTCAAGCTCATCACGTAAATGAATTAACATCGACCCTTATCAATGAAGGGCCAGCAGGGCCACTTAATTCCAGACCAGAACACTGAACTGAATCGGATCTTTGAAAAGAGCAAATTGATTGGTCCGTTTTAGAGGCGTGTGGGACCTGCGTGGGACGTTTGCGTCAGGCAGAATCTGCTCTCGTCAAACGCTAAATACATTTACAAAACAGCATCCAATGAACTGCAAGGAGTCTTATATCTGTGACCGCAATGTTTTGAAGTGAGCAGTGAACATTTGATACAATTTTGACTTATTTTCTTTGTCGCCACTGGATGAAATGAATCTACTCCCTATTTTTAGATCTGCTCCACGCATATTACAAACCAATACATTTAGAACTTTATCATCCTGCAAAGTGAGTGCAAGTTTCACTGAATTGCTCATTTTTCTTTTACATTCCTTTATTTTGTTCTTTAACTTTATCTAGTTTGAGATGACATCCATAAAACATAAGAACGCGAAAAGAATAGAAGGTCTGGACAAGAATGTGTGGTAAGTAACGTTATAGAAAACATTTGCAAACACTTCTAACAGACATGTTATTTATGCTTAACATACGTCTCATGTGTTGTTTAGGGTGGCCTTCACATCGGTGGCAGCAGACCCTTCCATTGTTAATCTTGGACAGGGTTACCCAGATGTTCCTCCTCCCTCCTATGTGAAAGAAGGTCTCGCTCAGGCAGCAATGATAGACAGGCTGAACCAGTACACTCGTGGCTTTGTATGTTCAGTAAACACTTTATGGTCATTCTATATTGTGTATTGAAAAGCACTCAAATAGATATATTTCTGTTTTCAGGGCCACCCAACACTGGTTAAAGCTCTGTCAAAAGTATATGGAAAAGTATATGACCGCCCGCTTGACCCATTTAAAGAGATCCTGGTAACAGTCGGTGGATATGGATCTTTGTTCAGCGCTATGCAGGCTCTGGTTGAGGAGGGAGATGAGGTGAAAACATATTTAGCACTTGTATGTTATACTAATCATTGCACTATATTATTGATTCATGCACTCTCCTTTCCTCCATTCAGGTTATTATTATAGAACCTTTTTTTGACTGCTATGTTCCTATGGTGAAAATGGCTGGAGCCAAACCGGTTTTTATACCTTTGCGACTGGTAGGTTAGCCTTCTATATTATAAAGTTAATAATCATTGTTATATTTCCATGAACTTGATAACACTTGATTGACCTGTTCTATAGAAGTCAACCACAACAACCAGTATAAGTAGTGCTGATTGGGTTCTGGATCAGGAAGAACTTGCTAGTAAATTCAACTCCAAGACCAAGGCTATCATCATCAACACTCCTAATAACCCTATTGGAAAAGTAAGATGACATGCAGTATGTATAGTTTCAAAATGCATTTTCATATCCTAAAGCTCTCTTCCACTCCCAGATATTCAGTAGGAGCGAGTTGCAAGCGATTGCAGATCTCTGCATCAAACATGACACTCTGTGCTTCAGTGATGAGGTATATGAATGGATCATATATAAAGGCCATGAGCATGTAAAGATAGGTATGAGATATTTTTCAAAAGTGCATTTTTTTGTGTCAATGGATTACATGTGCTTTAAAGAGGTGATGATTTTGCAGTATTCTCTCTGAACAGCAACCCTCCCTGGAATGTGGGACAGAACCATTACTATCGGCAGTGCAGGGAAAACATTCAGCGTGACTGGATGGAAGGTATTTGACTGTTATCTTCACTCTTCATTGTTCATATTTATTTCCAGCTTTACCTTAAAGGAATAATTCAAACACAAAAAATAACATTGTCACTATTTACTTACCCTCCTCTTGTTGAATTTAACCCACTCCTGTTATTTTTCTTCTTCTGTGCAATAGAGAGATTTTTTTTTAAACACTCCAGTCTCCAAAAAAGTACAAAAACTCCATAAAAGCAACATAAGATTTCGATAATCTAAACATTTTTAAATCGTCACATTAAAAAATGATGCATCATGGCAAGTTGGGTGGCACTGCACCAGAGTGCAAAAATCCCATAATTTTTTTCCATAGGGGAAATTCTGTTTAAAGTCCCAATATGAAATCAAAATAGATCTTATTTACTTTGTTAGCACATATTACAGGTCTTAGGGAGAACAATTTATCCGTGCAGGTTAATACACAGAAAAAAAAATGGTTTGCCGTAGTAATCTTTAATCAAAATCTGAACAGTAACTTCCGGTCTGGAAACGGCATTCCTTATCAGATGATGTCAGTTTGACGGCTTGCGTTTTAAAATGCGTAACCACTCCCCTCTACCGTTCGTCTGCTACGAGAGAGAGATAGAGAGGAGGAGCGCTGAGGTAAAACACTGCCCTTTGTTCAATATTACGTTTCACGTTGGAAATGCGTCACAGCACTAAAGAAAACTCACTCGCTACTTCCGGTTAAGTGGGACTTTAAGAATAACTTATAAAAGTTTAAAGACAGACTAATTGCAAGCCATGAGGTTGTAAACTGGTGATTTACCGTATGCTTTTGTTAAAGCCATCAACACTCAATATTTTTTTTTTCCTGATTAAAAACTACATTTCTTAAGGAATCTCCACCAATCAAAGAATCAAAACAAGCAAATAGACAAGTGTTTTGGGGCCTACTACTAAAATACGTTATTAACTTAACTTACTTTAAAAAATATAAAAAAAATTCTTTATTACACATATTTTTTAATAACTGGCTTTCTATTAATGCAATACATTGAATGACAGCCGTATGCGGTCTCCCAGTGGCTTACATTATTGTAAGTTTAGTGTTAGTGATTAATTTCCAGCAAAACAAAAGATAAGATGCATATAAACAAGGTATGCTGTCATATGCGGAAACATAATTTTTCTTACATTTCATAATAAACTCAAACGAGGCACTTCGTACCTCGCTTAATACATCTGAGATGATTTGACAGATCCCAGATCTTTTAATCGTGTTAACTGATCTCTGGCTAATTTGGTTCTTCAAACGAATTTGCGGATTAGATTCAAATAACTGGATTAAGTTGTCTGAGATCACTGCGCATTCTTGTGTTCCCTGAAGAGGGCAGATTTGTCAATGCTCGAAACCACACAATGCAGCGATTGGCTGTCGCCAAGACATCATATATATATATATATATATATATATATATATATATATATATATATATATATATATATATATATATATATATATATATATATATATATATATATATATATAAAATAAGAAATAAAAGACACCTGGCAAAAAACTTAAAAATAAGACAAAAGAAAAAAAAGATGAATTTCTAGACCTTTTTAAGGAAACACCCAAGCAACTACAATAACATTAAAGTTATAATGGATAACTGAAATGTGCACTCTTTATTTAAAACATGATTCCCAATTATTGATATTCACGATTTTATATTATTTGTACACCCATAACATTTTATTTCAATGTTGTAATTAGCAATTCATTTAATATTTTTTATTCAATTTGAAGCAGATTTGTTATGTGACAGTATTAAAGTTTCTTAAGGGTCAAGATCAAGTTATCTCTCGTGCCTCTCATCTCTCGTGCCCATAATATCCGTCATTACTCAAATCAATGCACGGCTCAAAGTAACATAACGACATGTGTGGAAGACTCCAATAAATTTATAAATTAATTATTTCATCACAAATAAATCTCTCAATCAAGTGGCTGTATCTATAGTATTACATACAACATTTATAATACTATTTTCAAATGCTGTTTATTATTATTATTATTATTATTATTATTATTATTATTGTTTTAATGTATTGCCCCTGGTTCAGTAAGGAACTCTTGTAATAAAATTACAAGACATATTTTAAAGGTGCCCTAGAATGAAAAAGTGAATCAACCTTGCCATAGTGAAATAATAACAGTTCAGTACATGGACATCACATACTGAGTCTTAAACACCATTGCCTCCTTATTCATATGTAAATCTTGTGCATGAAAAACACCACAGAAAAATAAGTAAAGACTTTTCATACCCTTCCCACAGATAAAAAATGTCAACAGTCATGGTTGATGTTTATTATAATCGGATACCGCAACAATTTAATTCAGAATCGTTCGTTTGCTCTGCCCATTTCACTGCGGACAGTTTTTCTAACCTAGGACAACATCAAGTAAGCTTTGCTCAGCATCTAAAACTGAAGAAAGGGGAAATTCCAACTATATTCCTGCAAGCATTAAGTAGGCTAGTGATTTATCCACTTATTGACTGTTTAAACAATTTCTGATTAAATTGAAAGTTTCTTAGAGAGACAGCTTTGTCTAGATAACACAAGATGCTAGTACAGTAACAATAGGAAACTCCAAGTACCATACAAAACTAAATAGTGTGTCTGATGACAAAGGTTAATATTATTTTGTATTACAAAATACAACCGTAGACACGTATGTCATACTAGTTTAGTTGCTTACAGATTGCTCACTCGATCCTTCTAGCGAACGTCACCTCCACCATATAAGTTAAAATGGTAGTCATTTGACAAGGCTTCTATTCATTTTGTAAAAAATATATATTTATATTTTTGAGAACTGAAGTATGATTTTGCTTGCTTGTATTTCAGAGTACATCACTGTCACTGCGTAGCCTACATAATGACTAACGCTATTTAAACCTATATATAATATAATATATAACAATACCGTTGACGAAAAAAGAGACTAAATTGTAGTTTTAAAAATAAAAACTTGAACAAAAAGCACTGATTTTGGTTTTGTTGGGGGAAAAGAAGAGCGTTCGTGCATGCGGTTGCCAGATTTCAGGAATCTAAATCCCTTAATCAAAACCTTTCTGTGAAAAGAACATGTATACTATCCAGTGTTTTACCTAAACGTGCAATCTGGCAACCATATGCACGCAAGATCTCTCTCTCTTGTGCCCACGCGTGGATGATCTGAAAACACAAATAAACAAGTAAGTTGCATTTTAGCAATCTCCATTTGAGATTTTCTGCTTGGTGTCATTCAGTCGGTCTGTGTTCTGTCAGGACTCACGAGCCGCTTCACTGAACAACTGAACTTGTGTGAGCTGCTGAAATAAGCCAATCAGAGCAGAGCTCAACCTTGATATTTATGACCCTTCCAAATGGGCCAAAAACAGAGCTTTCCATCCTTGGGACAATTTCTAGGGTTGTAAATGGACCTGTAAAACTGTATCTTGGCAATCTTTGCCCTTAAATAAGCCACAGACCCTCTATGTAGATATCAGAGAACAATTTAACATATTGTTTCAACTCATTCTAGGGCACCTTTAAATATCACCTCAAGATGCAATCTAATCCTGTTTACATGAAGTAAGCTGTTCCCAAGCAGGTTTAAACTTACGGACCTGTTGCTATGACAGCAAGTCCAGGATGAGCTTTGAAGGACCAAACAATCCAAGATCATACCAAAACGTCAACAATCAAATCGTGCTAACTGAGTTGGTGCGAAATTTGAAAACAGACCCAAGCTCAGTACTGACTCGTTTTCCATCAGTTTATATTTGTGAAATTAAATGCAATTGTGGGTGATTTAAGGCCATGAAGGATCCATTGCGTCCTTCAAAACAGGCAGAATGAAGGACATGAAACCAAGGGTGCATTCCAAGAATCCTTCAAGGCGACGTTTCATGATGTGGCAGCCGAGATTTGTAGCCTTCACATGACTCAGCCTTCCATTTGAGAAGTGTTCAGTCTATAGGTGTTCCTTTTAGAAAGTGATTGCCAACTACTGGTCTGGCATACATAACACAGCATTTTTAGTCTAGCTCGTGGGTCCATGATAGTGGACATTGTCTTCTGTACGTGAAAAATGTGAAGTAGAAACCTATCCATTTGTTGTCATGTGAACGTATCTAAAGTGGCACGTTTTTTAAAATGATACTGTTATCTCTATGTAAACTACAAAAACACAAATTTGTGAAAACGATGACGTCATGCTCATGCACGTGTTCAGTCTATATGTGCGTATAATTTCTTTACAATGCTCCATCTACAGTATACAGTGTTTTTAGATGGTTTTTTTTTACCATGGATTTGTGTAGACGGACATCATTCTGACATCATTAGCCCCTTTCACACTGCGATTCCGGCAAATACACGGATAATGCGACCCGGCATTTGTTCCCGGGCCGCTAGATTTGGTCCATTCTCACTGCCAGCGAAATACCGTAATATGTGCGCTTTCACACACAACCCGTAACGGTCCCGGATCGAGTTGACACGTGACATCCTGATGTGACGTATAACGGCGAGCGATCTCCGCTTCAGCTTTCACACAGAAGGCGACCCGGCAATGCTCCGGGAATATTGCGGGTCCGACGTGCAGTGTGAAAGGGGCTATTGTCACCTGTATGTGAAAAATACAGAGGAAAAACGTTTCTGGTTTTAATACATAAAAAAACGTAAAAAGTGGTTCCCTTGAGATTTTCCTATGGGTTTTTATAATGGGATTTTTCCAATTTTTGAGTAAAATAATGTCTGCGTTAAACTTGACGGTACTTTCGATGTTTTCGCAACAGTGTACATTATCACACCCATATCAAAATGTAAATGTGAAGCTGTTTTACTTAAAAATATGTTTCTAATAAATAACTAGATGAGAACATTTGGTGTGTCAGTGTGGAGGTTATGTACAGTACATAAAACAAACTTCTTTTTTCTTTTTTGCAGTTAGGTTGGTCAATCGGACCTGAGCACTTGATTAAACACCTGCAGACTGTTATGCAAAATAGTCTCTATACGTGTCCGACCCCACTGCAGGCAAGTCTTATCTGTGTTATTGGTTTTACGAAGTGTTGCAACGCACTATTCCATGTGTTCTACGTGTTCGTGACGATTGTGCTGCACAACAGGAAGCTGTTGGCCAGGGTCTTCTTCGGGACTATGAGCTGATGGGTCAACCCGACTGCTACTTTTCCTCTTTAGCATTAGAGCTGGAAGAGAAAAGAGACCGAATGGCAGCCATGTTGAAACAGGCTGGCATGACTCCAGTGGTCCCTGAGGGAGGATACTTCATGATAGTGGATGTCACAGCACTCAGTAAGTGGGTTGAAGTTATATATGTTAATACAATTAGAAGTTTAATCTGATTAATGTTGTTCTGTCTTGTCTGCTAAATATAGATCAGGACATGTCAGATATGGGAGATGAACCTTACGACTACAAGTTTGTCAAATGGATGATAAAAGAGAAGGTACTCGCTTTACTGATTTTAGGAATCTAACAATACAAAGCATAGTAAATTGTACAAATTGTCTTTAAAATTAACTTTTTTTTTCTTTAAGAAACTGGCTGCAATTCCTGTAACGGCTTTTGTGGGGGAAGATTCAGTAAAACAGTTTGAGAAATACATTCGTTTGTGCTTTATCAAGGTAAGGAATGCGTTTACCTCAGTCTTTTACAGGATATATAAACGATTATTTGACTATCTAAAGACTGCCAAATCTATGTTTAGCTGTCTTTTCTTTTTGAAACTGTCTAAATGTTGGAGAGATGATTTTCTAATAAAAATGACATTAAATGCCTTACCGGTGCTGATGGAATCTATCAGATTTTTTTTTTTTTTACTGCAGAAAGACAGTACCTTGGATGCGGCAGAGGCCATTTTGGAGAGCTGGAACAAAAGCTGATTTCCGAAAGCCTGATAATACAGTAATAAATCTGCAGCAGTTTGGGTTTAAGTTTGAGTATTTTTAAAACCTGTTGGGATTATTGTTCAATTTTAAAATTAATATTTTGTCACAGGTTACTAGTTGTATTAAATTAACTGAATTTAATGCTTGTGTAAATAAAATCCTCTTGATGTAGGAAATCATAATTTATGTCTGGCTTTTTTAAGGTACCTTACATAAAAAGTTGGCTGCACACATATACTACCATTCAAAAGTTTGTGGTATGTATGATACACATTGAAGACTGAATTAAGGTGAAAATGATAATTAAGTTTTACGGTGCTGTTAATTGAGCAGTTAAGGTGCTGAAAATTCAGCATTGCCATCACAATTACATTTTAAAATGTAGCCTGGGTGAGCCTAATGGACTTCTTTTTAAGAAAAATATAAAATTCGCAAATATAAAATACCCCAAACGTTACAGTGGTATTAAAGTTAGAATAGGATGTTTTAAAGGTGCTTTTAGTTCAGGCCTCGTGAGATGGAATGCAGAACCATGCAGTATCTAATTTAGCTGTATTAATGATATAAGTTTCCATCAGTATATATTACAATATCTGACCCTCCATGCAGAAATCAGGAATTATTTAGTCCCAGCTTTTTTGCACATTGCACATCAGTTTGAAAACACGGTTCTAGCATGTTGCGCTTTGGTGCTCATGTCAGAGACACAGGTTTGAGTCCGACCCGCAACATATCCTGGTCCCATTTCTCTTGATCAATATTTTCCTGTCATTCTACCATCTTAGAATTTTTTTAAAGAATCAACTGTTTTTTTTCCCCAAGACAATATCAGTGGTTAACCTCAAGATGGCATTGTTTAACCTGACATTTTTCATATAGGTGGAACATTAATCCACTGGTTTCACAGGCAAGGCTTAAACCTAGTCTCAGACTAAAGTGTGTGTTTGAGTTGTTTTAACTGAAAACAACTTGCACAGATATCTGTGACTTTTTTTTTTTTTTGTAAGGCATGTTTAAAAAAGCTTCTTAAATGTCCTCATTGAACTAAGACCTAATCCTGGCTTAATCGAAGACCTGTCTGAGAAATCAGGCCTAAGTGATAGAAATGATATATTATTAGACAATTAATTTGTATTTGACTTCTTGGCTCTTTTCTGTTAGCAGCAAATGTTCAGTGAAGTTAGGGACTTGTGTTGATGCACAAACTAAAATACTTAACCACACTCATTAGTATGTCTCAATAAGAAGCAAATACAAAAGGGTCTGGAGACCCAACTCATGTTAAAATAGGAGGAATCCACAGAACTGTGCTAAAACACGATTAAGTTGTCTGAATTCCTCTTGCCTAATTTGCAGTATTACATCAGTGATAACCTAATTCCATCCTATATTTTTGTTCACTTCCTTTCTGCAGATAAAATATTCTCTGAAGCACCAGCAAGTGAAGGGCAGAGCCAACCTATTTCCCAGCTTCCTTTTCCTCTTCCTGTCTGTAAATCTGTCCCATGTCCTGACTGTCCCCTAGAGAGCATGTGTAGTCTACTATTTCGATGACATTTTTCCAAGATAGCGTCTGGTCACTGACTATATATATTTATATATATATTTCTCAAAAAAAATTGCATATTGTGATAAAGTTCATTATTTTCCATAAGGTAATGATAAAAATTAAACTTTCATATATTTTAGATTCATTGCACACCAACTGAAATATTTCAGGTCTTTTATTGTTTTAATACTGATGATTTTGGCATACAGCTCATGAAAACCCAAAATCTCAAAAAATTAACATATCATGAAAAGGTTCTCTAAACAAGCTATTAACCTAATCATCTGAATCAACTAAAGCCCCTTTCACACTGCGATTCCGGAAAATACACAGATAATGCGACCCGGCATTTGCTCCGTGGTCTCAACTTGTGTCCAGTTTGCGCACATTTCTGCTTGTTTAATTTTAGTTTCTTTTGTATACGAACACTCTCTGCGTTTAAAACACAGACTGGCTCTTCTGGCACTGCAGGGTTGTATTATTGAAAAAGAAAGCTCTAGGAGTCGCACGATAACTACGTACACGTTGCGGCATTAGTTTTGGCTTTTGTTCACACAGCGCTCGTCCCGGGTCGAATCCCGCAATGTTACTAGGTCCCCGACCCGGGTTCAATTCGGTAATCCATTCCGAAACGTGGTTGCTTTTACACCGAAGGCGACCCGGCAATGTTCCGGGAATATTTCGGGTCCGACGTGCAGTGTGAAAGGGGCTTAAGTAACTCTAATATAAAGGTTATATTATTATTTGCAGTAAGTGAAATAAGTATTTGATCCCCAAGCAAAATATGACTTAGTACTTGATGTGCAGAAACCCTTGTTGGCAAGTACAGAGGTAAGTTGTTTCTTGCAGTTCAACGGGTTTGCACACATCTCACCTCAGGAGGAATTTTGGTCCACTCCTCTTCACAGATCCTCTCTAAATCCTTAAAGGACAACTCCGGTAAATTTTTAAGTTTATCTTGATCGTTATATCTTTGTGAGTACAGTCTATAGAAGAAGGAAAAAAACGAACCGGATTGGTGCTTGCAACACGGAGTTATCACAGTTAATGCCCAGAGTCTGCTCAGAGAATGCTCAGAACTGACGAGCCGATGAGCAGAGCTTCTTCATACACACGACACTCTTCCCAACTGGACTATTTTTCTGGCTACAATGGAGTTCCCATGGTACTTCAGCGAGAGACACAGCTAGCCACCTAAAACAGGTGAATATAAACAATGGCTCAGTGGCTAAACGCATCTCGTTGTCATCTAAGGGCCCTGTTCATGTTGAACCGACATTTTAATTGCATTTTGTGTGTGTTAAGAGGCACAAAGACACCCTTTACGTTTATGCCCCCAAAGCTGCCGTTTTAGCTGAGGGGGGACTCTGGGCATTAACTGTAATAACTCTGTGTTGCAAGACACAGCTTTTTTTTTCTATAAACTGTACGAAGATAACGATCAAGATAAACTTAAAAATTTGCCTGAGTTGTCCTTTAAGGTTACTTGGCTGTCGCTTGTCAACTCAAAGTTTCAGCTTCCTCCACAGATTTTCTTTAGAATCCTGTACAGAGAAACAGCCCCAAACCATAATGTTTCCACCTCCAGCCTTGATTGTAGGGATGGCGTTCTTGGGGTCATAGTCAACATTTCTCTCCCTCCAAACCCAGAGTTGAGTTGATGCCAAAGAGCTAAATTTTGGTCTCATCTGACCACAGCACTTTCTCTCAGGCCTTCTCTGAATCATTTAGATAACCATTAACAAACTTCAGATGGACATGTGCCTTCTTGTGCAGGGGGACCTTGCAGGCACTGCTGAATTTCAATCCATTGCGGTGTACCAATGGTTTTCTTGGTGACTGTGGTCCCAACTGCTTTGAGATCATTAACAAGCTCCTCCCATGTAGTTCTGGGCTGTTCCCTCACCTTTCTCATGATCACCCGACCTTACCCCATGAGGCGGGATCTTGCATGAAGCTCCAGATCGAGGGTGATTGATGGTTATTTTGTATTTCTTCTATTTCCAAATAAATCGCACCAAAAGCTGGGTCCTTCTCATCAAGCTTCTTTCTGATGGTCTTGTAGCCCATTCCAACCTTGTGCAGGTCTACAATCATGTCCCTAACATCCTTTGACAGCCCTTTAGTATTGCCCATGGTGGTGGAGAGGTTGTAATAGAAGATAGAGAAAATAGAATAATCTAGAAGATATAGATTCTGCGGACGGGTATATTTTATACACATTAGGAGTACTTTCTTAATGTGGCAGGACTAATCTGTGTTCCACTTGGGCATATAACCATATAGATCTGTGGGAGGCAGAATTCTTACTAGTTAGTAGGGGATCAAATACTTATTTCACTTTATCAAATGCTAATCAATGTATAAGCTTTATATAAGGTGTTTTTTTCTGAATATTTTTGGTTGATATTTGGTCTCTATCTGTTAAATAAGCCTACCATAAAAATATGGACCCTTCTGTTCTTTGTAAGTTGGCAAAGGTACAAAACCAGGGGATCAAAACATTATTTTCCCCACTACTGCTGTTTGTGAATGTAAACATTCTGAATAGTTGTAAAGTCAGAGGTGCACAATGGTAAAGTTCTCTTTCTAATATTTGTTTGATATCTCACTATAGGAATGTCTCATGCGTGACCGATCGCAGAAGCAAATCCTGCTGTGTGAAATGTTTTGATTGAAATGACATCGCTGATGACCTACAGCCAGTTCTGGAGGAGTTATAGACCAGAATATCAGTATTTAAATAGATATATTTACAATTATATCAAACAGAAACCGAGCACAAGCATTTGCTTGACCAGCAGCACATTACAAAATTAGTTATTTATCTCCAAATCTGTTTGCAGAACACAGTCATTGCTTCCTGTGTCTCCAACCATTCCAGTATCTTGCGAGAACAGCGGTCTGACGCATACGTGATCTCACGTTGTTTACTTGTCACATCTCACGTGTTTAGTTGTGAAATGTTGTTTGCGCACCGGAGAGAGTTGTCAGTGATTCTTCCTATTGTAAATTCATGCAGTGTGAAACCTCCTGTCGCCTATCCATCGAGCAGTGTGAACACATCAGTGACTGAATGCTAACCCAGATAGTCAGATGAGTTTGGAAATCGTGCAGTCTGAACTCTGTATAACACGTCAAGGCGAGTTATCTGCTCACCATGCACCAAAAAGAAGGAAAATAAAATCTCTCTAATCACAGCAAAGCTCAGTGCTAGCTGTCAGGTTGTGGTGGACTTACCGTATGAAGAGGATGCAGGCTCCATTATGGCCACTGCGAAAGAGCCGGAGAACCCCGGAGGAAAAGGTCGTCCTCCACATCCTTGCGCTTGTGGAATGTGGATTTCTGTAAAGGATTCACATGGTCTATGCATCTCCTGTTTGGCCGCTAAACACGCTCAAGCATCACTATCCAAAACTATCCCCAATGGGCTTATGAGGGCCACTGTGCAACATTCTCAGCTAAAACCCGAGAGAGGACTCTGCCAGGAAATAGCTGGGAAGTCGGAACAACGCCTCTATGCTCAACCCAGAGAGGAACCTATGGATTGTCTGCAGGCTGCCAGCTTGTGAGGAGAGATGATGTAGTGTGTGTCACCCGTCATTACCCCATTGGTTGAAGATCCATTAACGGGAGAGGAAGATGACGATGACAAGGTGTTCAAGGGCAGAACAGTGAGAGGAGTTTGGTCTCCTGTATTCATAGACAAGCCTTTAACTTTTCTAGAGCTACTGACAGTATTCCAAGCTCTGAGACATTTTGTGTATTTTCTCAAGAATCATCATTTCTGCCAGAAAGACTCGGAAGAATTAATTCTGTAACAATAACTTTTATTTAGGAGCTCAGCAAGCAATCAAGTTCTTTGGCGTAGGCCCCATTTGTAATTTGCATTCCGAGGGTACGGAATTTGCGTATCCTGCCTGAATACAGAGGCAGGGGCGCAGCTCACCCCCCGCGAAGTAAGAAAGGGGGCCATCTGGTGGTAGTGGGGTGGATGGAGGGAGAGACATCCTGAAGTCTTCGGGGTAGAGGGGAGATCCCGTCTGGTGGTGTTGAGGATGATATGAAAGCCTAGCTAGTTGTGTAGGGGGGGATGGAGGAAAGGTCCCATCTTGGTGGTGGTGGGGAGGATGGTGGTGCTGAAGCGGTAGTATCTGCGAACTCAAACATGAGTAAGTACAACCTTTATATGCTCCGGTAAAGGATGTGATTGGATAGATGAGAAGGTAATTAGTGACGTAACGATTGAGTCTTCCTGGAAGAACTTGCGCTAACTTCATGTATTGGTCAGGACTGGCAATACAATGGTGATAGCCTACATAAATTGGCAGGGAGGAGTATGTTCTCACAAGCTTCACATGTTAGATTATGTGGAGCAGCAGGACCCACGTTCCAGGAATTATGGACAGGGGAGTAGACCTACTGTAGCCTAGAAATCTAGAAACACCCTAGCGGCAGCAAATCAAATCTGCCGCGAGTATCGTCTAGCAACTCTCAATACCTTCTGGTCAATGGTTTTCAGACCAAACATTTTGATGTGGGTCTGGCTTGTCAGGCTAGATCTACTGTCCAGAAGGAATCCTGTGCACAGGGAGTGGAGACTCTACTCACCATAGAGCTCTTCACATCGTGCGAAAGCCCGCAATGTCCCCTGTTCTTCTCTCTTGCCAGAAATGATGCACAAGCCCACGAGTGGCCAAGAAATGTTACTTTACACGTTCCCTCCGTTGAGCCTGATCAAGCCGAACCCTATGGATGGTTGCGGATATTGTGCAACTGCTCTATGACCAGCCATGGCCGTTACCAGCACACAGGGATCTCCTCTCACAAGCACGAGGGGAAATATTCCACCTCTCCCCTCAGAAACGTGCTCCCTTTCCTACAGCACCTTCTGGATAAGGGCAGTCTTTTCTAGTTTATTTGTCTGCTATCTCAGCATGTCATATTGGTTTGGCCTTGGTCTTTATTGACAATCATCTGTTGATTTAGGAGAGGTGCACGAAGGCTACACCCAGTATCGAAGCCGATGGTCCCACCTTGGGATGTTTGAGCCCATTGAAAAGATTGCCTTAAAGCTGCTCACTTTTGTTGCTTGCTCTCACTACAGCAAAAAGGGTGAGTGTGCTACTACATGCTTTATCAGTTCACTTCTCATCTATGATACTCATTCCTGGTGGTCAAAAAGTAACTTTTAATAATAACCTGGGATTTGTGCCTAAAGTGTTTAATCACAGGGTGCAGTTTAATCAGTGGACTTGCTAACTTTTTATCCACCACCCTTTTCATCTCCAGAGGAGAAGCGGGTACACTGTTTTTGGTCCAGTTCATACTCTTTATACGTATAGAGAAACCCACACACTTCATAAGAGCAACCAGCTATTTGTCTCGACGGCTGACTCTTACAAGGGAAAAATCTCCCATCAACGCCTTTCCCACTGGGTGGTGGAGACTATCGTGTTATGTTACAATAACGCAAATATAGAACCCCCATTCTACTAGAGGCATGGCTACATCCTGGGCTTTATTTAAAGGAATTTCTATCCAAGAAATTTGCTTGGCAGCCAGCTGGTCACCTCTGCTCGCTCACATTTGGTAGTTTATATAGACTTGTTGTGACACTACCCTCTCTGGCCCACTCTGTTTCTGCGAGTGAGTGGTCAGGTTGTATAATGTAGTTTTTAATAGGGTCAAATTCCTAATTTGATTCTGTTTTCACCTCCGTCTGGAGCGATTATTCAGATAATAACCCACTCATTCATTAGTCTGCTTTATCAGCATATCGGCAATACGGAGTTGTTTATATTCCAAAGTGAGATAACCTATGGATTAACCATGTTTCTATGATAACATGAAGCGAGGTATCTCACACACATTTGCATAATGCCTGACTATGTTGTACGTTGTCCGCAGGCGGACATACTGAGCAGCCCTTGAATGTAATTTCACTAACGGCTACTTCTCAAATCTCAGAGTTCAATGCAGGATTTGCAAAACGCTAGCTCTTAAAAATGGGTCAGTACTCAGTTTATTTGGACCAGCTTGCTCCATAGAATCACAACCATTAAAGGGATACTTCACCGCCTTCTCATATTAAACTGTTATTCCCTTAACTAAGACGAGTTGATGCATCCCTCTCTCGTCTCAGTGTGTGCACCTAATCTCTCTGACACGCAGTGACGATCTGATAGCATTTAGCTTAGCCCACTAAGCCCAGTTCATTCACTATGGTACCAAACAGAGATCAAGTTAGAAGTGACCAAACACCTCCACGTTTTCCCTATTTAAATACAGTTACACGAATAGTTGAACGACGAAGTAGGGTGACATAAAATAAAACGTGACACGTTTCTAAGCGGATTAAAAAGGAGAACTACGATGTATGGCGGAATAGCACTTCTGAGAGTACTTCAACTCAGCGCAGTAAAAAGTCCCGGCTGAAACATCCTCCCTCACATCTCCCCCTATTGTCAGAAATGAGAGAGGGAGGGGGAGATGTGAGGGAGGATGTTTCAGGCGTGACTTTTTTACTTCTAACTTGATCTCTGTTTGGTACCATAGTGAATGAACTGGGCTTAGTGGGCTAAGCTAAATGCTATCAGATCGTCACCGCGCATCAGAGCGATTAAGTGCATGCACTGAGACGCGAGAGGTATGTATCAACTCAGCTTCATTAAGTGAAATAACATAGTTTAATATGAAAAAGCGGTGAAGTTTCCCTTTAAGTATTAATAATTACTGATGTATATATTTTCTACCGGGTGTTCAAAATATGTAGTTTTGTGTTTTATATTGTGTAAGTTTCCAGCTACCTGGGGTTATTATATCTTACTGAAATAGATAATGGTAATCAGCTGTGGGCTACTATTCCCTAAAACAGTCTATTAATGCAGATTGTCTGCTGTTCTTTCTAATTTGAGTAAAGATGGAGGATGGAGCAAGATTTGTTTCACAAACATTTATGTAACATAATTAGTCATTCATGCTAGTGCTCGGCTCATGTATGCTCTGTTATTGAGACAATTCCCGCTTGTGCACCACAATAAATTCAAAATCTGGACACATCGGTTTGTTGGTGGACATACTCTTGTTAATGCTAATGGTGAGGAATTACAGTTGCAACATCTCAATGTATCTCAAAATGTGTAGCATATCCCTGACAAACATTCTGCTCAAGTCATCCTTGCGATGGAGGTTCAGGTTGAAAAACTTCCTTTCTTGGTCATCATTTTGGTCTTTACAGCGTGTACAACCTCTGAGCTTTAGGAAGCCTCCGGACGGAGCTGAAATGCATTCACAAAGGCATCAGTGTCAAGTCAACACTTCTCATTTAATTTGAATGGGGGGGATGCCATGCATTGCCAAACTGAATTATGGGTTCTGTTGCGTCGGATCACTGCTGTTGCTTGCGGCAGAAGTTTAAACGTTTTCAACTTTTCAAGCGATAACGCAGGCGTCAGCCAATCAGATCGCATATGCAAATACCCTAGCACAGACACTAGCCAATTGAGTTCATGCAACACCTACACCATGTAGGCTCATGCAAAGTAGGGATTTAAGGAGATAAATTCTTCCATTGAGTCCTTTGAGAATTGTCACACAAAAAAAACCCCTAAAAACTGTGGTGGCATGCAATGTATATTATGAGAAAATGTGTTTTTTTGCATTTTGATGCATGTAAACCTGTTGTAGGAGACAACCAAAACAAAATTAGGAGCCTTTAAAATAACACAATAGGCACTTTAAGAACAGCACCCAAGTGGGAACTATTTCACATGTTTATAATACTGAGCAGGGGAGGTTGTTTAAACACATTAACTTAATCTTGCAGACAGAGGAGGAGTTATGAAGGTTCAGAGTGGATGAAGCTTTCCATGGGAAAGCCTAGTTACTCATGTAATACACACCCAGACAGGACCAGTTAGACCTGCAGAGCAATAGCTTCTTTCACTCAGCAGCCAGGTGAGGTGACTCAAACATCAACCGCTTCTTTTTGTTTCACAGCAAATTTGTCACATGCCAACCACTGCAGGAAACGGGGAAAAATTGGCTTTTTAGTAAATCTCTAGACCGGTTTGCATGAGTCACTGATGTAAAAACCCATTGTAACATTAAGTACTAAAACTAGACCAACCGGTTTGACCAGACCGGTACATCAGTCATCTTCCCCCTGTAGTAAGATTTGCATCACATCATCACTCAGAAGTAAACCGCCAGTTCTTTATTTCTTAACAGACAGCACGCCAACACGTTTAATTGTGTCCAAGATGACACAATGTGTAATCATATACTTCTAAAGATAACACCGGCTTTCTGTATTGCAAGGTTATTACGCACATCGTGACCTAATTGATATCAAGCATGTGTAGGTATGGCGTCTAGTCCAACTTTGAAAAAAAAAGAAAACATTTTATATATATTAAAATAACTAACGTTTTTACACTAATAATAAAATACGTACATATTGATTTAGTCCACCTCAAGTCTAATTCTAAGTGCATGTAAACATTTTAAACATGTTGATCGTATGGGTGTGTGTCTTCATTAGTTTGTTTGGAGAGCACACATTCTTCTGTGAAGTTCTTACCAAGAGGAACAGACAGAAACCAGGTGTCAGTTAGTGTACAGAATGTATTTGAGGAAGGCTACGTGATACACTTGAGCGGAATTGTTGGCAGGAGTCCATCATAAGCTACCTCAGAGCGGGGCGAGTTCACTGTAGGAACAAATGTGTCTAACAAGTAGTAATGGTATTCACAGACATAGGAAACCATTTCTATTAAAGGTGGTTTAATGTTGACATATACAACCACAAAATGGCTAAATTGTGAGAAATTGATGTAAAATTACAAAGACCTGAAATAGACTACAAATTTCCTTTAAAAAATGTCAACTAATAAAACATACAGCCAGCTTTGGCATGACCACATGCCAAAAATATACATTTTTTGTATTCATGAATATACATTTTTACATTCCATTTGAAAAGTTCAGAATTGCTCTCAACTTTGAGCTGCCCTCTCCAAAATGATAATCTTACAATTCATATGTGTACAACCATTGTCATAACATACAGCAGATCCAAATGGATAATATTCTAAAAATACAGTATAAAACTATAACTTACATTTCTTTTGATGATTAGAGTACAAGGATGCTTTTATAGAAATGACAAATTCTTGAAAGATTAATTAAAATCGCAGCTTTCTCTCATTTTACCTTTAAAAAATTCAAGTTAATTTACCTGTGCTCATGGCCAAGGTCTTTTTTTAATCTAATAAGAAGGTTAAAGAACATTTGGCAGGAACGCTTTGGTAGGTTATCTGTGTCTGATGGTTTGGAAGCCCTGTAAAGAATTTAAGGCATTGAAGGGAATACATGAAAATAAATTATTCAATAAAATTCTCCTTGAGCAAGCGCCTCTCGTAAGGCGTTCCTATTATGGAGTGAAGAATTTGCAATTTGATGTCTTGGTCAGGTTCAGATCGTCAGTTGTGTGTCTGCCCCCAAAATCTTGAAGACGATAGGCACATTTTAGTCTTTGAAAGCAGAGAAAATGTGTGGAAAATGGAGAGAGAAGCTGCAGTTGATCCTGTTGAATCCTCACAAGTTTGTAAAGGTCACCAATTAGTGTCTCAGTGCTCCGACAATGAAAAGAAGCAACATTAGGCTACCAAGACTCAACCACTTCATTCTTGTTTCTTATATCAGGTTATTACCAATCCCTTGAATGGCACGAGTAAGAGCATTTTTCTTCTCTGATGTGTCCTATAGAAAGGGTGGTTCAGTGTTGAGCATGTGTGATCAGGGTTTATGAGGATCTGGGTTAACACCAGTCAGCGATGTAGTCAAAGTCTGCAAACATCTCCTGCTCGTTGACAGTCAGAACCCTCGGTTCACGAGGTGGAGTCAGTATTGGTGCCTCCGAGGTGAACTCGTCATCAAAGTTACTAACATCCTCGCGGTCTTTGATGGTCGGCACGAATGGAGGCCGGATCTTCTTTGTAAGCAGCTCAGCCCAATCCATAGACTGAGGGAGAAAAAACAAATGTGTGGTAAGGACTTTATCGGTGGAAAAAGTTAACAAAAAAAAAACAAGGAGGTAAAACAGATGGCCTACTCTGAAAAATGGATGCTTCTTCACTTCCTCCGCATCTTTTTCCCCTGCGCCAAGTCGCCGCTCTGGATTTCTCCTTAACAACTGGATAAGGAGGAGAATGTCTAAATCTTATAAACATAGCTAGTAAATTAATGCTAAGTGCCATTACACAAGAGAACAGCCTTTTCTAAAAAGCTGTGTTGTGATTTTAAAGATTGCCATACACAATAAAATGAGGTGCAGACTAGGGCAATAGTTAAACCAAAGCAGGACATGTCCAAACATACCCTTCTCATTATGGAAATGGCTTCTGTGGAGAGGAACCTTGGATAGCGAACTTCATCATTAACAATACTGTCAAACACCTCCTCTTCATCATCGCCAGGGAATGGGGACTGAGAAGAAAATGAGAAATAACCCATCACCACCACATAATCACACAACTTCAATGCACAATTTTATAAAAAACAAATGTATAACGCACATATATATACACATATACACACACACACACACACACATATATGTGTGTGTGTGTGTGTTTTTAAAAGTTCTTATTTTAATCTATGAACATGAGCTTATTAGTATTATCTTTTTAATAAATAGATTGTATTAATTAAAATTATAGTTAATAGTAGTGTTGTCAATGTTTCACTGCACTAAATTATGCAATAAAAACACACACAATTCATCATAACGCATTGATGTAAATTTGTAATTCAAGATTAAGTATCACATTCATGTTTTTGAGAAATCACGAAAGGAAACTTGGCAAACTAAACCATCAGAATAGACAGCACAGAATGTGCTATTTACATGGGACACAGTCTTGCATCATAAAAACAAACAAACAAAAAAACACGTTGGACAGAGCATAACAAAATGGGACATAATGCAGAAATCTTGAGACGATTAGCAAAGCTGACCTACTTGACACATTGTCCTAAAAACATTCAGCGAGATGCTGAAAAACAGTGAGATTTGTCACCAGGGGCCGGATTCATGAAACAGAATAAAATTCTTCTTAACTGCTAATTTCTTTATTTTCTAACTTAAAAAAAGAGAAAGAATATTTTTTATTCTCAAAAACTTTTGCAAACACTTTAAGATTGCTCTTAAGAAAACATTTAAGAAGTATTCACATTCCAGAAAAGAATGTTCTTAAAAATCATGGTAAATCATTTTTAAAAGTTAGGATAACCTCCAACCTATCTTAAAGCTGTCCTATGTAACTTTTCCATCCGCAAGAGGGCGCTATTCAAAACAAAGGCGTAGTTTGATGACGCCAAGTTTGAGGTCAGAATCTTAGGACATGTGGTTTTCACATCACAGCCAGTGGAAATGAATCGGGATAGGACTCGGGTAGAAATAATCGGGATACGATTATTAACGTTACTGTAGTGTAAAGCAGAGCAGTACCGAGTGTTGTGGAGCTGAGCAAGGCCGCTGGAGCGCTTGTTATGCAACACAGTGGGACTTTTATTATGACGGGACAAGGTTGCGGGTGCCATTTCTGCTTTTCCGGTCATGAGTATGAGGTAAAGCAGCTCTGTTTATCATATTATATACACTTGCATTTGATGGAGATTTGTGGGATGCACATCCAGGGCATGAAGCTCCCATTCCACCACAACCCAAAGATGCTCTATTGGGTTGAGATCTGGTGACTGTGGGGACCATTTTAGTACAGTGAGCTCATTGTCATGTTCAAGAAACCAATTTGAAATTATTCGAGCTTTGTGACATGTTGCATTATTCTGCTGGAAGTAGCCATCAGAGGATGGGTACATGGTGGTCATAAAGGTGGACGATACTCGCGGCAGATTAGATTTGCTGCCACTAGGGTGCGTCTAGTTTTCTAGGCTAGCCATATACTGGATGTTTATCCCTTTTCACAGCATTCTTTCTAAACTATAGAAATGGATGTGTGTGAAAATCCCAGTAACTGAGCAGATTGTGAAATACTCAGACCGGCCCATCTGGCACCAAAAACCATGCCACGCTCAAAATTGCTTAAATCACCTTTCTTTCCCATTCTGACATTCAGTTTGGAGTTCAGGAGATTGTCTTGACCAGGACCAAACCCCTAAATGCATTGAAGCAACTGCCATGTGATTGGTTGATTACATAATTGCATTAATGAGAAATTGAACAGGTGTTCCTATAATCATTTAGAATGATATGTCGTTACTCTGTGCGTTCGCTCAGCGACTGCTGTGACACTTGTTGTACACTGCTAAGAGTAAAGCGCTTCTGCTAAATAAAACCGGAAACCGAGGGGAACGCAGATATGACGGAATTGACAGGCGACTCCCTCAGACGTCCCGGCTCCTTGGTTAAAATAGTAATTTTATCTCAATTTACAAATAGTTGAAAACATTTGGAATATTGTAACTCAACTGAACAAAATATATACCACTGGCCTGGTGGTTTTTGGATATTTTACTGCAAAAATCCTACATAATGCACCTTTAAATACCCAAATGTAAGATGTTTCATTAATTTATTGGGTTGTTTCAAATATTAACCATTACAACATAACAATAGCTAGCTAAATATAATATATATTACTAATAGTACCATGGATATGGACGAGTACTCTGAAGTGACACGGATCGATCTTTTACACGTATGACGCGGACTAGCGGACACATTCACTGTAGAGAGTGTGCAAAAAATGCAGAGCACAAATGGATGGGAAAGACCGCTGCATCCTGAGACAGGCTCTATTAAAATAACGATTTTAGTGACAGTGCATTACAAACACAACGCCAAGTGATTAACTCCCGTCAAGACAGTCACAACGAAAATAGTCTGCACACTTATTATATCATCTCCGGTAATTTGCAGGCAGCCCAAAAAGACGGTCTTTGAGGTGTTTTTCATTCAGCGAGTATTCAGCAATGCAATCCAGACGCACCCTAGGGGCAGCAAATCTAATCTGCCGCGAGTGTCGTACACCAAATCTCAATAGACTTCTGAGCTGTAAAAACCAAACTCTGGTCGGGCCAATCACATCGTGTATAGTCGGTGGGCGGGGCTTAACATAATGATGACAGAGTTGTGCTTGCATGCTACTTATAAACACAGAAGCTCGCGAACAGCGGTCTTTCGAATCCGCTTTGACCGCGACTCTGGAAGACTTGGAGTTAAGCTTTTCTCTTAAAAAAGAACGGCACTGAAGTTCTTAAAAAGGGAAAATGTGTTCGGAGTTTTGCCGACCAGATACGGTGAAAGTTTAATCTGTCAACTAGCTCCGCTTCACATAGCTCTGGTTGGTTGTAGCGCTATCCTATCGCGTGCAGAGGGAGTTTGAAAGACAACCGTTTATCCCGCCCCTCAGACTGAGCCCTGCCAATGGTGAGTTCCCAGACCAAACGTCTTGATGTGGGTCTGGCTTGTCAGGCTAGCAATACCCACCTTTAATACCCAAAAAAATATTTGAGGACTTACAAATGTTTCAACAATTGCCCTTGTACATTCTCACGAACTTCTTAGAATTGATCTTAAGAATTGTCTTAACTTTTTTATTAAGAAGATTTTTGTGAACCCGGCCCAGATTATGTGTGAACGGTCCATTGGTCTACCTCAGAGAGATTGTCAACTTGTCACAACATGATTGCTGTGGACAGCAAGTCAGTTATATACTTATGTTTGATTATACTTTAAAACAAACAATATGTTGACATCTAAAGTCACATTTTACGTCTTTACACCATCAAGCTTTCTTCAAAAATGTGTTTTTGTCTTACCCTGATTCACTATGCTAAGCCAATTAATAAGTTCATATTTTAGAGCTGAGTCACTCACCCGTGCGTGTTTCCCCTTATCTTAGAAAAGTTGCTCTGGCTACTTTGTTAGTGGCATGGGTTAGCGGTCACAACGAGCGAGAAAGGTTTACATTAAGCACACTAAATCTCGAACCTCCAGGGATTCACTGTTTTAAATATAGCGCAAAAACAGGAGAGACATAGCTCATAATTGGGTTTTCAGAGATTCAACAGGCGAGTAAGATTTTTTTGTAATGTAGCTCTATCACAGTGTAAAGCATTATCTATTGTGAAGGGTCATTTCATTATGGTTGCTATTTCCCTGTGTCTGTTTTTATTTTCATGGCGGTACCGTGTCTGTTAATTGGTATAGCTATAGTAAATCTAAAAAGGTTATCTCTTAAGCCTACTATATTGAATGCTTTGGTTTGTGCCTTGACTGGGCAGATGAATATGGTTCAATGTCCTTTTGCAAAACGCTTGCAGTTTTGTTTTTAACCAATAGAGGGCCAGAAGTTGCATAGTGTACATTTAATTGTGATATGATACATTTACTTAAAATCTTTTTTTTTTTTAACCTAATTGACAGTTCACAACAATTATTAACTACAGTAATTATTAACTAGATTTTTCCATTGGGATCAATCAAGCATCCATCCTTCCATCAATCCGTCTACCATACCTCTCCAACCAACATCTCAAAGATGAGAACTCCCAGACCCCACCAGTCCACTGCTCGTGTGTAAGACGTCTCTGTTAAAACTTCAGGTGCTAAGAACTCAGGAGTGCCACAGAACGTACTAGTACGGTCTTTAAAGCCCATTCCTACATGATGGGAGATGGAATGAGTTACACTCACAGTACTGACAAACACATAAAATCACACAAACATTATTAATACAAGTGCATTATCTACCTTCTTTGCAGAGACCAAAATCTGCAATTTTGACATATCCCTCAGTGTCTAGCAAAAGGTTATCTAGTTTCAAATCCCTGCAGAAGAAAATGTATGAAAGTCACATGTGGTTCATAGAACATTCATAAAGTTTTGGCTTTGACAGTACATTCAGGACTGACACTTACCTGTACACAATTTTATGGTCATGCAGAAACTGCAACCCCAAGACTACACAAGCAGCATAAAAACTGAGGAAACAAAAAACATTTCAGATTGCAATCTAATGTTTAGCCTTTTAAGTAAGAAACGATCATGTCAGGGTGACAGCAGCAGTAGTAAATCTAGTCACTCACACAGCCCGAGGTTCTAAGAACACGTCTGCGTGAATGTGCATCATCAGGTCACCTCCTGCTGCGTACTCCATGACGAAACACACATGCTCCTTGGTCTGGAAGCAAGCGAAGAGGTTCACCAGGAACGGATGCCGGACACTGTTCACCGTCTCAAAGATCCTCTTCTCACACATGAGGCTGTGGATAGATATTAATAGTTAGTGTAAATTGATATCTGATGAAAAACAAGTCCATAACTTTTTTTCCCCCTGGTTAAAATAGGCATTCAACTTTCCTAAATGGTCCTATAGTGTACCAATGCATATTCAAAAGTAGAAAGATTCATTTAGTATGTCAATTAACATGGCCACATTACCTGTAATGCATAATAATTATAACGGATTATGCTAAATATACTGTTTTTGAATGGAATGTCGTGTATTAACCATGACTATTGATAATGTAAGTAACATTACAAATGTATATAGGTTATATTACAAGCATTTGTAGTTAATTTTTAAGTCTTAGCCTAATTATTCAAAAATGGGGGTATGGGGGTAGATGTGTGAGGAATTCCAGTGCCAATCAGTCAATTACTGACAGAATACAAAAATAGAAATAAATAAAATTGTAAAAAAAAAAAAAATAAATAAAAAAACTACTAAACTAAACTAACTTTAAAAAAAAAGTTTGACAATATTTCACAATTCTGAATATTATCAACTTAAATGTCCCAAAAAAATTGCACACCTTAAAATGGACAACTTAATGAATGTGACACAATTAAATATTATGGAGGCCTCTAAAGGAACATGACGATGGGATTTATTTATTTTTGATCAGAGGAAGGTTATATAGATTCCCCTAAGGAAATTTGCGTTCAATTGCAAAATGGGTCCCGCTTAATATTAGGTGGCCTTAAGTATCATGTACTTACATCAAAAAATAAGTACAATGTACTTACTGTGTAAAATTGTATTGCAAAACACCTTTGCTGATATTGAGGTGAGATACGGGTAGAGTTAGGGACAGGTGTGGTGATATGGATAAATTTAAGGGAAGGGTTAGGGATAAGGGAAGTGCCAATTGTGTAATTACAAATGTAAAAATTAATTACAGGCGTAATTACATGCAGGTATTTTTAAAATGTAAGTACAATGTAAAAACATGTATGTACACAATGTGCATTGTATCAAATGATTAATTACAATGTTAGTACATAGTAGTTAAGGCCACCTAATATAAAGTGGGTCCGCAAAATGTTTGAATGAAAGCATTGCGACCGAACAGAAAATTTTGCAAGAGAACGCAAAAAGCATTTAAATATATTTTGTCTCCCATCTCATATTTTTTTCCATCAAAGTATCCCTTTAGGGCAGTGGTCGGGAACCTATGGCTTGCAAGCCACATCTGGCTCTTTGACAAAAATCATGCATCTCACCAGGTCTCTCACCCTTTACCAACAAATGGTTGATAACAAAAAGTAGACACATCAATACAGATCCGCTCTCTGCAGAAAAAAAGTAATGCTAAATGAAGTTAAATGAAAAGTTTATGATAATAATATTCACATTGTAGCCTAGTGGCTGTGTGTGTTCTGTGTGTAACAGCTCCTGCAATGAGATTCAAGCAGCTGTAGCTTGTTTAAGGTAATCGAAAACCATTAAAGGGTTAGTTCACCCAAAAATGAAAATTATTTCATGAATTACTCACCCTCATGTCGTTGGACACCTGTAACACCTTCGTTCATCTTGGGAACACAAATGAAGATATTTTTGTTGAAAGCTGACGGCTGAGAAAGGCTTCCGAAAGGCCTCCATTGGCATTCAGTACATTTCCACTGACCCACTCAGGACCCATAAAAGGCACTAAAGACGTCGCTACAAAGTCCATCTCACTACAGTGGCTGTACAATAATTTTACAATGCGACGAAAATAGTTATTGTGTCAAAATAATAAAAAATCAAAATAACGACTTTATCCACCAAAGTAATTATTCATTTGTGTTCTAAAGATGAACGAAGGTGTTACGGGTGTCCAACAACATGAGGGTGAGTAATTCATGAAATAATTTTCATTTTTGGGTGAACTAACCCTTTAAGCAAAGCAGTGAAAATGTAAAAGTAGGCTATATAAACTTTAATATAGACCTATTAATAATAATATTGAAACTTGTGCTCTTCTGTGCAAAGAGACATTTTGAAACATTTCACCCGCTGGTACTTTCACTTTTGCCGTAGAGAAGCTTGTGATAAATAAACGCGTGGTATTTATGAAATTCCGAGCAGACTTTAGCAGATGAAAATAAATAATAAAAGCGCGATAAGTTACAAAAGAAAACTAAACTGACAGGATGCTGTGCGCGCGCTCCGAGCACGGCACGGACGAGCATAGCAGCCTTTATCTTCAGTTGCATGCCTAAACGTCAAAATAAACACAAAAATTATATCAAAATGCCAAGTCGAGTATTCACATAAACACAGTAGATGTAAGCACTGTGTGTGTTCACACACAAAAAGAGGATTTATAACAACCTTACAGTGAAACTGTTGCAACTTATTGTTTGCTGCATACTTGTTCATTTTTAGTTATGGACCTAATAATTACTACTGCTGAAATTGTATTTGAAGAAAAAAAAAGCAAAGCAACTGTTTTTTTTTTTTTTTACTGTGGCTCTTTTGGAAAAATGCATTAACTAAAAAAACAAAACAAAACAAAAAACAGGGAAGGGTCTTCCCGACCCCTGCTTAAGGGGCTTCACAGAAATATTGATACTTTAAAAACTCCACCATGTGGCTCCAACGTGTCTAGAGTACAGCTCTCTTTTTTGCCTTTAATAATAACAGGAAGTAAAACAGAAACAGAAAAGCCCCTACTGTATATGATTCCTGATGTCTCTAAAATGCTTCCTAACATCGTCGAGTATATGGAGATGTTCATTTAATTTACTTAAACACACAAACATAGCCTTTACCTGTCCACTTCATCCCTTGCAACAATGTCCCCTTTCTTCAAAGCTTTAATGGCAAACATTTCTCCAGTGGTCTTGTACTCAGCAAGTAAAACCTGTTGAATAATTAAACAGATAAGAATGAAACCGTGTCTCCAGCTGAAATCACAAACTGGTGGCATGTAGAGATAATCTACAACACATTATACAATTACCAAAAAAAGATGGGTAATGTACTGTACATTTACGGCACATTTTCATATTTCACAGAGCTTGGCTTATTGCACATGTGAAAGCACAAAGTTTACCTTTCCAAAGTGGCCACGCCCCAGAACAGCTACACATTTGAAGTCTGTCAAACTGAATTGAACTTCCTCTTCTTCCCTAAAAGCATGAACACACACTTTGAGCATTTGACTACTGTTAATGTATGCATGTTTATATGAAGGAATGATGTCAGTCAACACAAAATGGGGAACAGACTACCTTTCAGTTTTTCGTTGAACAGTCAGTTCCAGGTCAGGCTGCTCATTTTCAACCGTACTGTCATAATCTGGTTTAGCTACTGTGTTGTTCAGGAAGTCAAAGGTCGCTAGGGCATCCTGTAGGCAAGAGGCACTTTAGAGTCATTCCAAACCATAGCAAAAGAACTCTCCTTAAGGGACAGTTCTGCCAAAAAGGAAGATTCTGTCATTGTTTACTCGTTGATTTATAATATTGTTCCAAACTCATATGATCTGACTTTTGCCTATCAAACAGAACAGCATGTTGGGCAGGATATTCACATTGTTTCTTTTTCTTACGAACCAAAGTAAATAGCAACCAGGGGCACTCAAGTTCCACAAATGGCCAAAAAAGCCGTATGATTTGTATGCAATGAGTAGACTAAAAGGTCTTCATTTGATTCATTCACAGGACTTGGCGTGCTATATTTAAATATACATGAAAGTGAATGAAATTTAAGCGCTGCAGTGAAGATTATAAGTGAATATTATAGAATTAAATGTATTTTCCGTACCCAAAGAGATCATATGATTTTTATAGTGCTTTTGGTCATTTTGCAGGCTTGACATTCTGTGATCCCCTTTCATTGTATGGAAAAAGGGCTATCAATAATTTTGCTAAATTTTTCATTTTGTGTTCCACAAAACATATAAAGTTAGAGGGGTTTGGATCAACATGAATGTGAGTGTATGACGTCATCTTTTATACATTTCAGCTTTGGGTGAACTATCCCTTTAATACAACCACTCCTTTACCTGCACTTCTTTTCTGTCTGCGATCTTATCAGCTGGTGTCGTTTCCTCTATCTCAACTTCGATGGAGTGCCGTTTTGAGGGAGGGGTGGCTGCTTTGTCAAAGTCTAATTTGGTCACAGTGGGGTCGCTGATGACGAGAAGACAAATCATAACAGTTTCAACATAGCAGTAGCATCATTATGGAATGCATACACAGATACAGGCTGGAATGTTAAGTCATCTCATTATCTAAATATAGAGCACGAATTATGTTTCCAGACAGATTAGTCATTGTTTATCAAAGACTGCAGAATAACTTGAGGGATTTCCGCTACTGATGCTCTTTTAGGAAATTAGTCTGCGTGGATGAGATGGAATGAATTTGCACACATATGCACCTGGGTAGGGAGTCGGCGTCTGGGTGGCCGATGGGTGCCATTTCAGGGCTCAACGCTGAGCCCAGATCAGTCGGCTGAGGACTGAAGGAGTTATTGATTGACGGAATGGCTCTTCGCACCAACCTACCCCAGGTGGCGATGTTAATGTTCATCTGAGGGGCACGAAGAAATGTTTTCCCTAAGAGAAAGAAGGTTTATGCATGAGATAAAGAAACTTCAGAGCAGTAGATAACATTAGTTCCAGAGCCTAGTATGCTACTTAGCTACTTATGCAGGCTGTATATGCTACATTTTCTGGCAAGGTTTATACAACTATGAGTGTGTTCAGGACCAAAAAAAAAGAAAATGATACATTTAGTACTGGTTCGCTTAGTATTTACGGTCATTTTTAACGCCAAACCTAAAGATACAATGACATTTTGTGACGGAACTGGGCTAAATGCACTCATTGTTACCAGCTGAGAACTCACAAAGAGCTTAGAAAATGTTTTAAGGAGTCGAAACACAGCCAGGAATTCCTCCGTTACACACATAAATATAGGTATGCTGCAAGACAACGGTGTTTCCAATGTCTATTCTGAACTTTAATAGGCAACATCGCGACTCTGATGAGACAAACCAGGTAGACATGAGCATTCTGTAATTTGGAAGGGTGCACGTCATGTTTTTGGCCGTGTTGCATACATATTTTTAGTGTAACCGCTCCAGAGTTCATTTGGCAGTTAGTGACCTCCTTTTCAGGGGTCACTAACGGAGCAATCTGCATAATAGGTTGTTTTAATCAAACCAAACAAGCCAAGTGTGAGGGGAGGGAGACAATCATAAATTAAGAAAAAAATACAAATTATTATTTGCAACGCAAGGCTGCAAGTCAATATGAAGGCAACTTAATAGATTCTAATTCTTCAAACACTTTTTACTTTTGGTTCCTTAACTTTTAAGGCACATTCATTTCCAGAAATACAGGATCTCAATGTGGTTCCATGAGTAAATTGGTACACATTGCTGAAACTAAAAATTTATCTTTTTTTTCTTCTGTCATCACAATTCCTGTCTAAATGTGCCATCAATACTATCTTTCCCATATTGTGTATAAGTATTAAATATATCTCAATATCCTCCTATATTCTCATTCTTAATAAACTTTTCTTTTGCAACCTTAATTTTAAAGGCCCTATATGGTTAAGTCCCATAGATATAATGTGGCTCCATGATCAAATTATTGAATATGTATTGTCTACACCAAGGTAGCTATATTAAAAGCTATATTTAATATCATCTACTCAAAATGATGAAATTAAAAGTATTTTTTGTCCTTTTTTTGTCAGGAAGATGCATAGATAGAATATACAATTTTAAAGCATAGCCTATAGCCTAACTGAATGTCTTTGAAATTTCAGCCAGTAATTTTTTTTAAACAATGGCACTTTATGTTAATGTTTTTGTTTTTTAAAACAAAATGTTTTAAAAAAAAATTTAAATGTTTTTTTAACTAAATGTTGTCGCAACCATGTATGAATAAATGAAAATGCATATTTTTCAATTAAACGTTTGAATACGCTACAAGTTACTTAAATATACAATGTTTGTTTCTCTATTTAACTGCATTAACTTACAATAGTGAAAGACAACTTCCCTTTTTTAATCATGTCTTCCCTCAGGGAGATCGAGTGCTTTTTTGAATGGCTGAATGTTGGACTCATGAACAATAATCACGTTGTTCGCATCCACCCAAACTGATTTACCAAAATCAAATGCGAAAAGTCAAAGGGATTTGCCGTTTGCTGTGAAGCGGGAGCGACCAGCCGGCACCGGCAGAGGATTCTGATGGGTCTTAAAGCCTAAAATCGAACGACAAACAATGATTTGTCTGGGAATGAGGAATGATTAATTCTCAATTTAGCGCATATGCCTGAAATTGATCATTTTACATTGCACTGTGCATAAAGCTGGTGCATAAAGTTACATAAAACATCACTTGATCCCGTTTACAAACAGAGGTGGTGCTTTAGAACAGTGTTTTGCTAAAAGAGTGAATGGCAGAAGAATCCAGTCTTGTCTACATACTATTTATTTATTTTTTTAAATGTCTGAACACAATAAAAATAAAGTTGTAAATAAAGTTGTGCAACTCTGTTTACCGGAGTAACCAGGGTATTTCTGCTTTTCTACAAGTGCCACTCAGCGGCGTAGCACCACATTTTTGGCCCTGGGTACAAACCATCTTGCTGGGCCCCTGTACCAAATACCATAGTGACATTTTTACATTTTTATTGCAATTATAGAACCACAGTGTACACTAACCGCCATACTAGACATCCAGTCTTTGAATTACGTTTTAAAACAAGTCATTTTCAATCATTAAGATTGCATTAAAACTCTGAACAATCCTGTACTTAATGTCTAAGCGTGTGCAGGCTATTTTGCATAACAATGCGGTAAAATAGGCGCTAACAATGTATTTTCATGGGTGTTTAGATTTTTTCAATGGAGGGAAATGTACAGTGTTTTCATGTAAACTTCTGACTTTGGGGAGTACTGCAGCAGAAGAAGAGAAAAGCTGCACAACTGCCTGGAGTGGCAGTGGGTTGACCTCCCAGCTCCGCCTGCTTCTGCTTCTCACTCTCTGTCATTTACCTAGGAATATTGTTTGCTTGCTAAGTAGGGTGTGATACTATAAAGAATTGGTATATTGTTCAAATAGACTACGAACATTGTCGTGTACCACGTGGAATACGTGTGATGTCATGATGACGTGAATATGCACGAGTAAAGAGACAAGTTGAGTTCACGAGCAGTAGGTCTCCATTCTGATTCAAATCGATGTCTTTAGCTAGTTGAAGTAAGGACACAACAAACATAAATTTATGCTTTTCTACCTGGAGTAGATATTTATGTTAAAACGTCAGTGCTCGATGATGCATTTGAAGCTCACCTTTCTTTTCAAAAAACTGAGTGAGCAACTTTCTCTCTTTAATCTTTTTTTCTTTTCGACCCCCTGATTTTCCTTTCTTAAGGAAAGACATGACTCGTCCCCTGTCTTCCTAGTTCATATCACGGCTAACTCCAGCTCCTGTCTCTAACTGATTCACCGCATGTCCTCAGCAGAAGCACCTCACCTGCGGGTCGTACCATTTACATTGATTCGAGAGGGGTAGTGGGCCCTACACCGCATGAAAATTACTTTTTTTTAAATACCAAACCAGTGCCTAACTACAAGTTTAGTTTTGCACAGGAACTTTTTTTATTTGTACATAAATGCTATAGAAATTTTAGTGCATGTATATGTATGTATAGAAAACTGACTTCTAAGGGGGCCCCCCTCTGCCTCGGGCTCTGGGTACTCGGTACCCTTTACCCCCCCAGTCCGACGCCCCTGGTGCCACTTACTATCAATAGCTGTGTCTCATTTCAGAAGGCCACGTCCTCCGGAGGTCGCATTTATAGGCTGCATACGTCATAAGGCAGTCTCATTTAAAAAAGTGAGAAGGATACTCCAAATGCGACCTTCGAATGCACCCTTCTTTCATAGGAATTCGGAGTGTACATGAGGTGTATCCTTCACGGCTGGAGATAACCCACAATTCTTTGCGTCGGCGTTAAACCGTGAGAGCGCAACGTGATACTTCCTGCCTGTGTGTCCTACGAAGGTCGTCTCGTTTAATTCTGACTGAGGACACTTCGTATACTGCATCCTACACAGGACGTGTCCTCCGGAGGACGCAGCCTTTGAAATTTAACGAAATGAGACACAGCTAGAGAGTGAATTTACATGATCATTCAGCCTGTCTTCATTTCCGCATTGGTCTAAACGGCTTAATCACATGCTGATCGAATCAGACCAAATTTACGTTTCAAACAATTGTTAGTGTGAATAGGCTGCTAGCTTAGCAACATGCTAGCTGAAAACCTTTGACTTCAGTCTCCTATGCAGAGCACTATTGGTGTAACACCTATAAATTAAGCTGGTGTTAATAGGCTGTTAGTTTAGCAACATGCTAGCTGAAAACTTGACGAGTCTCTCATGCAGAGCCATATTTGTTAAGCTGCAAGTTCCAAATTGATCCTTTATAAGGATCCATAGCCGCGTTTTCACCGTGGGAACTTTCCCCAGGAACTAGGCACTTTGGGGCGGTACTCTGGGCTTTTCGACTGCATGAAACGGGGTCTAAATAAAGTTCTGGGTAAAGTTCTCCCTCAAAACGGCCCTGCTTGCAAGGTAGTACTATTTTCAAAGTTCAGAAACTTTTGGGGGTGGGACTTGGGTTATGAACATGCTGATTGGTTGAAATATGACCAATGGACCAACGACGACGTTCAGGCTTTATTAAGTTTACAGAGGACCGAAAGTCGCACGCATTCCTATGTCACCGGACTAATCTTCACGGTACTTTAGCCCACGATGGAAATTATTATTTTTTAAATAAAAAACTAAAAAGAGTCCCTTGGACAAATTGTTCCAGTAATTTTGGTGGAAATGGGGCACATGACGGTAGAGTGCTTTCTTAGAAGGCAGTAGACAGCTCATGATATTTTGTAACGCAGCTTAAGCCAGCTATTCACCTTCTTTGGTTCAAAGGAGTTCAAACAAGAAGGTCAAAGTTCATTCTGACTTCACTGTGTAAACACTGGCCCCGCAGCAGAGCAATATTGAACCACAAAACTGTGTTAAGAGTAGGCCGCTTAATCTAATCTGTTTGAGTGAACATGTCAACCATTCTCAACACTGAGGCATATTTGCCACTTCATAATCTTACCTTGCTGTTTGGAGAAGATTTTCTTTTGCCTTTGTAGTTTAGGTCGCCTCTCAATAACTGGGTTAAAAAATGTAACCTGTTTCCAAAGAGGAAGAGATAATCTCAGAAATATCCACAACAAGGCCATCAAATTTGTATATTGCATGTCTGTGTGTGATGAATAAATTAAATTACCTCAGCAAACAGTGTTCCTTGTGGTTCCAGGTAGAGGCACATGCCATGACGCTGGTTGTCCAGGAAGTCCTCCAGCCGTAAAAACTTCACAGCACACAGTGAGCGCCAGTCTCTCCAATACACAGCTATCTCCAGCTCACGAGACTATAGGCCAACCAAAAAAAGCATTTACTATTTTATATTAAGTACATACACAATGACAGAAAATAATACTTTTATTCCTCAAGGACAAATTAAAATGACAAAGACGTTCACATTTTTGTTCGTACAAAAATTTGTATTTTCTTGTGCTTTTCTTACAAGCTCTCTATTCATAAAAAAAGTATCACTGTTTCCACAAAATATTAGGCAGCACCCCTTTTTTCAACTGTGATAAGACACCAAAGTGATTTTATCACCAAATTAGCCTATTAGAATGATTTGTGAAGGATCATGTGACACTGAAGACTAAAGTAATGGCTGCCCTAAAGTAAGGGAATAAATTACATTTTAAAATAGAAAACTGTTCTTTTACATTGTAATACTTGACAATAAATACATAATACAGCCTTTGTGCATGGTTGCCAGGGCATTGCTATGTGGTTGCTAGAAAGTTATGGGTAGTTGGTTACTGGATTCTCCTTCAGGTTATGCCTATGGGATCTTTACTCATTTTATAGTCCATCAGGTGAAAACCTCTGATCAGCAAGGAATAATATGGACAACTTAAAAAAAAATAAGTACCACTTAAAAAAAATACAAATCAAATAATCATTATTTAAGATAAAAAAGAAAGAAAAGTCAATATTCAAAATGAAAAAAAAAGAAAGAAAAAAAATGGATATTTCAAAATGTATTAAAATTAATCTTACATGCCAAATAAAAAGTGTAAAAACAAAAGCAAAACAAAAAACGTATTTGATAATTTTGTAATGTATTGTAGATTATCTCTACATGCCACTAGTTAGTGATATCTCCTGAAGAAAAGGTTTCATTGTCAGTTAAATAGGACCATCTGAATTTAATGGGCCTAAAACCTCACTGTTTATGCTGTGAGCATAAATCTGTAGTATGAGCAACTGTAACAGTGAAGCTTAACCCAGCACGCAACACTTATGAGTATTACTAGAGTTCAGAGCCAAACGTTTGACATTTACAGGCCTTTTACAGGTCTTTTTCAGTCTCTCTGCCATTGCACAACTGCTAATTAGAGTCCTCTCATTGCCTGACATGAGATTAAAAGATTACGCCGTTACACACCCATAAGCAACTCCAAATACACAGACATGTGTAAGTTTATTCAATAATTGATCCTCAAATATAAACTGAATACAATCACATAGCAAGTAGTAAGCCTCTAAGTCTTTAACTATTTCTAATATCACTTCTAAGGAGGTCATTTAATTTACACTTATTTTGAAAGATATCAAGAAGAAAGCTATGAATTTCTAAAAAAAAAAAAAAAAAAAAAAAAAGCTTCTTAAATTTAGAGGAATGGCGATACATTATAAAGCTGAACGAATAGGGAACTAATGTTGATTGTGAACATAATGACAAACATTAAAAGCAAGCTGAGGTTTGCTTGTGCAAGAGTGTGTTTCAATACTAAATTGGGAGCATGTATACATGTGAGAATGAACAGACATTACAAACGATGACTTCTGATCCCCCTTTTGTGAGTTTCCATAAGAACTGGGTCAAATCTGGGATTAACTTTTCCAAAGTTAATTGAGAGAGGCCGTGATGGTGAGCATGTGTGCATGTGTGCCCATCGACTCGTGTGTTGAGGGGATTATGGGATAAGACTGTGGTTTCACAACTGTGTTGACAATTTCTCATGCATTACCCGATCAAGTTCCAGCGTGAACTTCTGGTCCCAAGATTGGTTGCTGACTGGCTTCCAATGGGTCTGTCCCACAACCGTGTTGTCCAGCTTCAGAACAGCACTGATTTCATCTGCCATAACAGCACAGAACAGCTCTTAAACTATTCAATCTTTAACAAAGGCATGAATATAAATTCATATTCTTATACCATGGTCTGTCTGAATACTCAATTCTAATTGGCTGGAAGTTGTGCAATAATACACAGGTAATTTCAAAGTCAGTTTAAATCACTGTTCTATAATATTAATGCGCTGTTTTCGTTAAAGCGCACAGATTTATGACACTTGCGCAGAGAGCAGGAGTTTCCTTGTTGTGCACTGTGTACACAAAGAAACATTCAGGAGCGTACATTAGATTGTTCAGCAACGAGGGGGTTACAATCTCTATTTTGAAGACATACTGTGTCTTCAAATATACATACTGTGTTAATTCATTGTTAATAGAGATAGAGACACTAAACAGATGCAGGTACAAATCTCTCTCTCTCTCTCTCTCTCTCTCTCTCTCTCTCTCTCTCTCTCTCTCTCTATCTCTCTCTCTAATGCAAACAAATGCTATATAATTCATTCATTCAAATAAATATAATCTTAGCACTACTTTATCTCTGTGTCTGATTCAAAGTGGGCTGAATACTAGATCTAACGAGCTGTAACAGATGAAAATAGCCGTCATTTTTTCCCTTCCAGTCAAACATTGCACTGCATCAACAACAGCTTTAAATTGTCAATGCTGGCAAATGACCATGGTATAAGCGGGGTAATTCAAGGCTAATTACGGTAAATAATTGGAATGCACTTCTCAGAGGCACCCTTCGCTTCACGTCAAGGTGGTTCCCTTGCCTCCACACCATGCATTAAATTTTTTTAATGCAAAGCTAGCTGTGGAAAGTCCAAATTCCGCCACTAAATAAAAAAAAAATTAAAAGAGTAATTGGAACTTTTATCTCAGAATACTGACTTTTTTTCTCACAATTGCAAATAAGTCAATTTTGAGATATAAATTCGCAATTGCGTGATATAGTCACAATTCTGACTGAGAAAAAAAGTCAGAATTGTGCCTTTATGTCACACAATTGCTAGTTTACATCTCAGAATTGTGACTCGGAATTACTCTTTTTTTTTTATTTAGTGGCGAAAACGGGCTTCCATAATTATCCCTTACATAAGAGATGCATATTTAATAGATTGATTTAATGTGATAAAAAAAAATGCTGTGATGAAAGTAAAAATTATGACGTCAGTCTGAATATGATTAAAATAACAAAAAATAAAAAAATAAATACAAGAACAGATCTCCTTTTTTGGACAAACTCGATTTAAGTGACTTTGAATTTACAGGAAGATTATCTGAGCAAATATTGATACATTTAATTAATCTGTACATCATGCAATGAATCACTTTGTAATTCAATTTATATTTTTAATTGACTGACCATTCAAAAGTTTGGGACTGTCATGATTTATTAATGTTTTTAAAAGAAGTATCTCATGCTCAGCAAGGCTGCATTTATTTGATCAAAACACAGTAAAAACAGCAATATTGTCATAATTATATTACAAAATTAAAATCATTTTCGATTTTAATATTTTTAAATGCATTGTAATCCTGTGATTTCAAAGGTAAACTTTCAGGATCATTACTCCACTCATCAGTGTCACATGGTCCTTCAGAAATCATGCTAAGATGCTGATTTACTGATAAAGAAACATTTTCTATATTATCACAGTTGAAAAAAGTTGTGCTGCTTAGTATTTTTGTGGAAACTGTGATACATTTTATTCAGGATTCTTATTTTCTTTGTAAAATAAAAGATTACAAATGTTTTACTGTCATGTTTGATCAATTTAATGCATCATAGCTAAATAAAAGTATAAATATCTTTAAGAAAATTAAGAATATATTACTGACTGCAAACTTCTGAATGGTAGTGTATTCACTTGCATACAAATCAGATCAAGTCTCTGTTATTTTCCAAATAACTTTATAGATTAAAACTGTAGATTCATTTTGATGGCGAGACAATGATTGAAGGTTAAATTTCAAATTGCAGAGCCTAACTTTGTAGTTTGCTAAATGCAGACTATGTGTGTGTGAATGTAGTGTAAATGTACAATGGCTACTCGATTTTAAAAGGTGTAGCCCAATGGCCATGCAAGTTCCTTAGGAACGACCTTAACTTGGATTTTCAAGGAGCATTCATAACAAATACAAAGCCACTCAACTGGACAGATCATCGGACTTGGACAGGGTTCGGCTGCTGCCAGATTTGTTCTTGTTTCCTCGGCTCATAAATGAGGAGCGTGCCTCACTGGGACTCCAGCCGGGCAGAGGAACAGATGATGTCTTTGAGCGGCCCGGGACGTTCTCCAGGAGGTCTTGACAGCCCATGAGCCTCACGTCTAATGTGCCTGTGGATTTACAACAGAAACCCTACTCAGAGCCAAAACGCAGCGTGATCTTGAGATGTAAATCTCCAAACACATCTATTCTGATTAACACAAGATAATAAGTGTGCAAAGCTGCAAACAATCACAAATGTCTATTTCAAGACACATGCAGTAGTTATAGAGCCTTATATGGAAAGCACTACATGGTACAAGTCTATAATGGTAACGTAAGCTCGCTCATTCTCCTTTAGAGTGAAGGTCAAAGTTGTATGCGATAAAGCTAAGGATGGGGGAGGGGGCCGCTGGGGCGAGTGTGTGTGGACACTGTGCGAAAAGTCGAGTGTAGTTCCTACATGCCTATACCCAGACAGCTGTTCCCCTTCTCAAACAGGGTTGAACATACAGTACCATGTGTTGTGATACAGGACTAAAGGATCCATTTACACAGGGAGTTAATATTTGCAGGGAACTAAACTATAAATTGAAACAATGCATTCCTACGGATCTATTCACAGACAAAAATTTAGCTGAACACAGAAGGATTTCCCCCCATGTAATGTTGTTTTCTTTTTCTTTCAAATGACAAAATGTGTACCAATAAATGCATTTGTCTAGAACTTCTATATACAATTGGCGGCACCATTTTACCAAACTCTGAAAACTAAATGAAGATTCCCTTAAAAATTCTATCATCAGTTATTGTTGTTGCAAACCCAAATTACTTTTGTTTAAACAGATCTTTCCATTTATTGGAAGTCCATTCCAAGAAACTTTTATTTTTATAAAAGTAAACAATATGAACTGGGTGTTTAAAGAGATAGTTCACCCAAAAATGAAAATGTGATGTTTATCTGCTTACCTCCAGGGCATCCAAGATATAGGTGACTTTGTTTCTTCAGTAGTTTTTTAAGTCCCAACTGTTGCAGTCTGTCAGTCGTATAATGTATGTGAATGGTTGCAAAACATGCACAGACAAATATATATTAAACCCTGCGGCTCATGAAGACACATTGATGTCTTAAAGGGATAGATCACTTTAAAATGAAAATTCTGTCATTCTTTACTCACCCTCAAGATGTTTCAAACCTGTATAAATTTATTTTTTGGGCTGAACACAAGGGACGATTTTTTGAAGAATGTCAGTAATCAAACAGTTAACTGGAGCCATTGATTTCCATAGTATTTTTTTTCCTACTATGGAAGTCAATGGCTCCAGTTAACTGTTTGGTTACTGACATTCTTCATAAAATCTTCCCTTGTGTTCAGCCGAAGAAAGAAATTCATACAAGGTTGAAACAACTTGAGGGTGAGTAAAGGATGACAGAATTTTCATTTTAAAGTGAACTATCAATGTGTCGTCATGAGCCGCAGGGTTTAATATAGATTTGTCTGTGCATGTTTTTTTTTACTCTCATAGATTTTGCAACCATTCACATGCATTATACGACTGACAGACTGCAACAGTTGGAGTTAAAAATCTTCATTTGTATTCTACTAAAGAAACAAAGTCACCTATATGTCGGATGCACTGGAGGTAAGCAGATAAACATCGCATTTTCATTTTTGGGTGAACTATCCCTTTAAGTGTTTTGAAAAGACAAGTTTGCCAAAGGAGATGAACAAATATAATTGAGGCTTATATTCACATATAATCTTTGATCAACCCATGTATAGAATACTTTAAATCTGGTCAATGGCAGCTCAAACGGACAGTTGCTTGATGTGTGACAACACTGGTTCTCACACGACAAGGACGCACGCGAGCGCTTCCATTGACCATATCTGATGTGCGTTAATGTTTTATTTGAATTAAAGCCTAAACCAAATTAAACCTCAATTTAGAAGGATTACTTTTACAAGCCCGTTATGAACCTTTTGAAGTATTACAAGCTGCCATTGTTAAAACCAAGCTAAAATGGAACCAGAAAAAAACAAAAAACAGAGCTCAAAACCCCTTTAGCACCATGTGACTAAGAATTGTTTTGTTACCGGTTAGAGCAGCAGGTTTGGCCACAGTGCTGTACTGGTTGCTGGTGGACATGATGCTTTGGCGGGGACTGAGAGGTGGGGAGGACACCATGGCCAACTCCTCCATTATCAGATTGCCCTTCGGATGATTTCTGGGCAGCTCACTGAGTCTCTGTTCCAGAGAGAACTTCAGCAAATCTAGCTTCTGACTGGACTCATTCAAGCGGGCTTGAGCCTGCAAGACAAAGTTAGACTGCATTCACAAAATGCATAAACATAAATACACCCATTTTGAATGCAGTCAACAAAATATCCGAAGACCTTTGAAAGACATGCCGGATTCGGATTTAGAACGTGTAACATTGGAAGTGTGAGTGGAAAACTATATAGGACAGGATTCAAATTTCTATGTGACAAATGAAAGTATACCAGAAATCGCCACAGATGATGTTTGTTTTTTAAAACTTTTTTTAGATGAATATTTCTTTGTGTTAATTATTTGCTTAAGTGTAGTAATTTTTGTGGATTGGAATGAACAATGTATTGTTACCACAATATAACGGTACCAAATCACTTTTCAAATAGAGCAATACCTGGTGTGTGTGTTTGTGTGTGTATATGTATTCATGAATTTGCACAAATCTAACCTTTTATTGAAGTAAAAGAATAGAAAGTGGAGGGTTAATCACATTATGAAATAAATGCTTTTCTCCAAAACATGTTAGCCCTAATTATTGGCACCCTTTTATTAAATAATTTTTGCAACCTCCTTTTGCCAGGATAAGTCTTGTTCTATAATGGCTGATGAGTTTGGAGAACACCTAACAAGAGATCAGAGCCCATTCCTTCTTACAGAATCTCTCCAGATCATTCAGATTCCCAGCCTCATGTCCGTGTGACATCACACGGTCAGACGCCCCTCCCACAATTTTGATTGACAGCAGTTTCACCTCAGACTCACCCGGAGCGTGCTCAAGCTGTCGTTGTCATAGTCCGCCATTGTTGATATGCTGGAGCAGAATGGTGACTAAGCGATTGTGGTGTTCTGTTCTTGGGTGTAATAATGAACACAGCAATCATTTCGATGTTCCTAAATCCGCTGAAGACGCAGTGGCTGAGTTTTGCTGCGCATGGATAAAGATCTGTACCATCTATTTGTGTTCTTGCTGCCCCTCCAGAAATGAGTGTAGTTTGAAACGCTTCACAATGAATGCGGCTAAAGTGTGTAAGGAATGCTTTCTATGTATGACGTTCTCAATATAATTTATAATCCCACGTTTATAGTGAACAACGCGTTAGGGTTATTGTGTTATTACAAACTGTGTACGCTGGTTTTAAAGTTAACGTGGACCTGGTAACACAGCTTAATTATGTAGATGGTCTATAACGGTGTCTGTTTCAGTCAACAAAAAAAAAGTCGTGTTGTAACAGTTTTTACAATGCATAGATAACGTTACACATCACTGACAAACCGACATCAACAGAAAAAAAAGGTTTTATTGGCATTAGGTATAACATCAAATCTATCAATGAAGGACATCAGTAAATACATAGCATTTGTATCTCACTACGCTGACGTTACCCTACCAGTACATAAAGATAGATCAAAGTGACATTACGTTAACCAAACATTCAGAAACGTCCTGTTTAGCCTTAATTGTTTTGTTTTATTAGGATCCCCATTAGCGGCCCATTTAATGGCAGCTAATCTTCCTGGGGTCCTCTTTTAAAATTATTCACATCATAAAATCACACAAAACAATAATCAATTGTCGAATTCCGTTGGTGCTGTCATCTTGTCCCGGGTCTGACTCCGGTTAAAATTGATAAAGTTGCACAGATGTGTCCTCAGAGACTCCCGTCGCCATTCTTTCGCCTCTACTGTTGTCAAAGGCAATGACTCCACATTCCGGCCCACAGAACAAAGGGGCGGGGTCATTTATCATTTAAAGCGTATGCACTGAAATGGCTTGGTGAAAACAGAGCTGTTTTTGACCAGGTAAAATGAGTGTTTTCTTACAATACTAATGAGAATTTTTAATTAAAGTATATTACAAAGTTTTCATTTAGACACTAATGAATCATTTTAACTTGTACAAAAATGGCATTAAATGACCACTTTAAGGGAATTTGGCTTTTGTGTTTTCTCATATTTACACTGCTGTGAAACATGTCATAGCTAGAGAGTTTCATGTTCCTAGTTACCCTGGGGTGCTAAAAAATGTAAATATTAATGGGAATATACTTTTGAGATATTTTGCTCATAAAAAAAATCTAGGGTTGCCAATAATTGTGGCCAACATGTTTTAGAGAAAAGCATTTATTTCATACTGTGATTTTCCCCTGACATTCCATTCTTTTAGTTCAATGAATGGTTAGGTTTTTGCACAATTTTTGAATGATAGATCAAATCTTTGATCATCTTATGAAACACATATTGCTTTAACCCATGATTTTTATTTTGCTCCACCAGTTGAGTAGCAGGAGAGATCTCAAATATACACAATGATTCAGTGGCTATGGCTTGTATTCTGATCAACTTCTATCAAGCTACTCTAAAATTAACCTTCCAATAGGTAGGAAAGTGACGGATTTTTTTTATTCCTGTGTGAGTAATACTTTTTTGACAGTTCTAAAGAGTATTTAATCACTTTGTGTAAAGTGAAAAAAGTGAGTAAAGCCAAAAAAGCTGTAAACATTTTGCCCTTGAGGCAATGCAGGCTATTACTAATGTATAGTTAAATGAAAAACTGGATTAAATGGATACTGAAATTAAATGTTTTATTTAAACAAGAAATTTAAACTAAAAAAAAAGAATTTAAACAATCAATCAATGAGAAGCAACTATAAAAACAATGACATAGAAATGAAGCCAACCTCTGAATGAGCTTTCTTCTCCGTCACCTTCCCTGTTCCTAGCAGTTTCATCACGTTTTTGGCACCTTCTGCCACAGCAGACTCTATCCGGAAGTGATGCCGTAGCTCTTCTATCCTAAGGTCCAGGGGGCTGATGATAGGCTTGCTTGAAGTCACTGCTAACATCAGATTTATGTCGTATTATTACCTAACTTCTGCCCATTTAAAATGCGAATCATATATATAATTAGAGAGGAAATCATGTTACACCACATACCGTCATTGTTCTCGTAGTTTATTTCGCTGGTTTGGCTGGCTTTGAGGATCTGCATTCGAATGAACTCTATCTTTGTCTTGCTGTCTTGAAGCATCTGCTGAGCTGCTGCGAGCAGTTTGCGGTCCTACAGATGTAGCCACGGGAGAAAAGTAAAAACAGCAGGAGTTCAGAAAAGAAAGTAGGAACAAAATACGCACAAATAGCACTTTACAATGACATGTATTTAATGCAGAACCATAGGTCATAAACCTTCAAATATGAATATAAAAGGAGATATACACTTGAGTTCTATTTCTATTCAGACAATGATTAAAAAAACTGGGCCAGGCCAGTAGTTGGCAATGTTGTTACTTTGTAAAGAAACACTTTACACCTCTAGACTGAACACGTAATAGAAAAGTGCAGGTTTGACATCACTTTTGTAGGCCAACACGTGAAAGGGAGTTAACATTTTAGCACTTCTGGGTCCCTTGCACCGAAGTCAATGTTGTTGTTTTTTTTTTTTTTTTAATGGGGTTTTGGTTAAATAGTTGTAATAAGGTGTGTGTTGTGAACACAAGTTTAAAACATTGTTATATTTCCAAAAAATAAAATACATTGGCATTACCCCACTCAGGATTTTCTTTAAGGTGTTACGGGTCTTGAAAAAAGCAGTTGTAACAAGTGGAACTACAATGGAACCACAGAGCCTGTTGTGGAGATTAAACGTCATCACGCTGAAAAGGTAACCTCAGTCAGCTTGTACAATCTTATTATGCTCATAATTGTACTCTTATAAGCTAGTCTGACTCAAACATTCTGGGGAAATGTTTTTAGATTAAAAACTGAACAAGTTGAAGGAAGCTAAGTGATGGTGGTGTTGAAATTGCGGGACCTTGGTGCAGTCTTTTTATAGCCTACCTTTAGCTTTTTACTTCTGGTAACTGCATTTAGGCTTCAAAATTCATTAAAGTTGTGTTCATTTGTGAAAATTATACTATATTATTATGACTTTTTGATCAAAGCTTCTTCTTTTTTTATGCACGCCAATGGGGTAGATTTGTGTGAGAAACCGAACAGTATTTATATAATTTTTTACCTTCAATACAACATTATGTACATTAGCTGTCCCCGTGCCACCACTGCCTGAAAGCAAGGTCAAATTACACGATTCAAGAGATCACTTCCGCCGCTTGTATCGCATTGAGATACGCCATATCGTGTACATTTCACCTCACTTGCCAGAAATGATGGCACACTTTTGTACATAGTGTTGTATTTGAGGTAAAAAATTGTTTTATATAAATACTGTTTGGTTTCTCACACAAATCAATCATTTTGTGTCTTAATACATCAATGTGTTGCCACAGGGTTTATAATGGATTCGTATGTCTATGGATGTTTTACTCTCACAGTCCATTGACATACACTATACAAGCAATGGTTGGAGTTAAAAGTCTTTATTTGTGTTCTACTGAAGAAACAAAGACACCTACATCTTGGATGCCCTGGGGGTAAGCAGATAAACATCACATTTTCATTTTTGCGTAAACTATCCCTTTAATCAAGGGAACCAGTTTGATGCTAACTGCCGGTTGCACCAATCTATGTATATGTGCATGCAGTCACCATTTTTTACACAAAGACAATAACGGTATTGTTTTTAAAAACTTGCCATTTTAAACCAGTTTTCAGAAGTTTGCAGTTCAAGCATTCAAAATGAACAGCCAAAATACACACGTTTTTAGTTGAAAACCGTAGTGTAAACAGATCCTCAGTTCTCTTTCGAGGTGACACAAAAATATGTATAAAATGTTTAATAAAAAAAAAAAAAATTCCCTGAGGCCATGCTGGCAGTGTGCATGAATCACAGTTGAGGGTGCTGCATGTCATCATACCTAAATGACACTCACAATATTGCATGACCTCTGATACCTTATTTATAATCCATATTCTTGGTATTTTTACTTTTTATGATTAAAGTTATTAAAGTGAAACCAACAAATGAAAACCTTGCTGTTAGTCTGAATTGTCAAGGGATGTTTCCTTGTCACACCAAGCATTCAAATCTAGTGACTGAGAGTCAAGAGTCTCCATGGACTGAACTTCCTGTAAGCAGCCATTAGAGGCTGACGTTACCTTAGAGGCCTTTCCTCCGGATGTCTAAAGCAGCTTGGAAACTGCATGCTGGACTCACCGCTTCGTCTTGACTGACCAGACAAAACCCACATATAGATTAATTGTGCGAATTGGCCCGATATTAGCTTAACTAACTGCAAGAGTTAAGGACCAGGCTACCTGTTTGGCCCAGCATTCTTTCCCCCCCCCTTTTTTTTGCAATTCCGTTTGTTGCCACAAGTGGCGCAAAAATGACACAAAGCAGCTTTAAAGGTTTTGAACAGAGCATTCGCGGGCCAAGAGAAATGTAGGAGTATCTCTTAATCAGTGCGAGTCAAATGAAGTCATGTGTCGTAGTGCTGAGCATGTTTTCGTGACAGTTTTTGGAGGGTACTAAACTGTTCATACATCTGGAAATGAGTCAGACTCCCTTGTTCTGTCTCCCTGTGTTTATCACTCCATATATTTCCCCCCACAAAGACTGTGCTGATTTAACAAAACTTCTTTGTGAGTCCAAGACGATAATTTTAGCCACAGAGCCTCTTTAATTAACAGCGCCATTCTTGATAAAAGGGAGGGAAGGAGGGTCCGACACTCCCGACCAAAGCCAAACCTAACCATGCTGATACTACATGTATGTATTGAGACTGTCTACATGTACAGTAACCAGCACTGAAGCCTGATTTCCTGAGGGGGAGGGTGGAGAAACTACTGAACGGTTCTATTCCAGTTCTCTTTAATGTCAGCTGCACCCTAGGGGGTTACAACCATGACATTGGCATATGTGTATAAATGAGTCTGGCTTCCTTTACCTCTTTTGGAAAAAGGAGAGGAGATTTCATCCAATTTTAGAGGACATGTTTGCTAACATCTGTTTTCATTTCTTGGGATGAATCTTCTCTCACAAGATCTTTGAGAGATCAAACGGTTTATCTTCTCTGCAAGTAAGAACGAAGTATAGTATTTACTGTAATTTAAAACGGCGGTGTATTTTTTTATATACAGTACTGTGCAAAAGTCTTCGGCACATTTGTGTTTTTACCAAAAAAGGTTTTAAGCCAGTTACATATAGTCTGACAACAGCCGGTATGCTCCACACATAGATCTGATCTCACCATCATCAAGTCGGTCTTTGATTACATGAAGAAACAGAAAAAAATGAGACAGACTAAATTCAGGAGAACTGTGGCAACGTCCACAAAGCGACTGAAGAAACCAATCTTTAAAGCTACAGTGGTGTGAAGTTTTAGACACAGTAAAGTGAGTATTGCTTCCAAAAATAAATGTCATAATGGAAGTTTATTGCATTTTTTTTTACTAAATCAAACCAATATTTTTTGTAGTAATGGGCGATATCAACGATATGCAATATAAACGATACAACATTGGCCTATGATAGAGATTTTAATTCATTTTTATTTGATTAAAGATAATGCGTGTTGATGATGCAATCTACCCGCAAACTTTAGAGTTTTGAGGTGCAATTAGCTGTAACGCATTATTGTATTCATCATCTTGAATCATGGCTGAAAGCAAAAAGGTTGAGATGGTGAAACATCCATTATTTGGATTTAAGCCATCCGACAAGCAGCAGCAAACTATACTGTAGACTAGAGTGTGTGGGGCAAGAGTTCCGGCTAAGAGAGATAGCATGACTAACCTGTTCTACCACCTCACAACATTTACTTTTGGAGGTGGTATTTTTTAATTAAATATTTATATATATGGCGTGCGTCTCACTGTATCATAGCATGATACTTTTGTATCCTTTTCGGTTTTGAGGTCTGAAAAATATAGGACAAAGATGGCTTTTTGTTAATTTCAGGGAGAATTATCCATTTAAGCTTTTTCTTTGTGAAAGTCTCGGCAGTTTGTGTACTTGAATTGTATTATCTGCAACATTAAGTTGTATAATTACAGTTTTGCACAATAAATGTTCTCAAAACTACATGCAACATTTACCCCAAAAAAACCAAAACAGTTTGGCTTTCCTTAAAGGGGGTCACACACCGGGGAGAAGTTCAGCACCAGCGTTTCTCAGATATCTCACACCGGATGCGCACATTACATGCTCAATGAATAGATTTCAAATTTAAAAATTAAAAATGTAATTGAAAAAAGAAATGAAAATAAGCTGATAAAATCACTGTTTTCTCCACTATGAAGCTGCTTTGAAACAATCGTCATTGTAAAAGTGCTATATAAATAAAGTTGTTTTTGTTTGATTGAGTCGCTGAATGCCGCCGCCGGTGTGCGTACACTTATAAACTCAAAAATAATGTGTTCGAATTTTAAAGACGTGGCGAGGCGCTGGGCTTCGTGACCAGTGTGCAACCCCCTTTAGGGTCTATATAACCTATTCCACTGTTTCCCACAGATTTGAAAGCCACAAAATTACTATAATTTGCCTCTTTGCATTGGAATTCTCTATTTTAACCTTAATTACTACACTAATTGTAATATAAATATTAGAAAGAAAAATATTTTAAGTGTCATTAATGGACCATAATTATTGCACACATAGTATTTAGTAGTTATTTAATAACATTTATTTAATTGAAAAATAGTTGAGGTCTACGGCCACATTTTACCATGATAGTAAGGAATATTTCTGGACTAAATAGAAGATCATAACATTACAATGGTGCATCTCCATCACTCTCCATTTTAAAATGACACTGGGTGCGTTTACATGCACAGAAGTAAGCCGATAACTCAAAAAAATCAGCTCATTGAAATAATCAGTTTTCCCTGTTTACATGCAAACCAGTAAACTGACAATGCAAGTAAACCGCGTTCTCATGACTTTATTAATAAACCTTGTAGTGACGTCAAAAATAATAATGTCCATGTCTGACGTCATGCAGATGCAGCGTTCTGACTGAACCTCTTCTAATTCTGCTGCATGAGATGAGAAGAACACATCTATAATTGTATTGGTCTTAAAAGGTGATATATGTCTGGGTTTGTGATATATGTCCTTATTTCATGCAAAATGCTAGCTTGCTCTTTCTGGATGTGTTTCAATCTGCTCTAAGTTTGGGTTTTTGTCACCTATCACACATGATGCGCACTTTAATAAGCCAACAGAAAGCAGGTCAATGAGTTTACATGCTGCTCGAAAACGAGGTAAGAGACAAAAAAGACATGACCTGACCGGTTTATGCTTACGCGGTTTATGACCTTATTCCGATAAAAGAAAACGGGTTACCGTGTTTACATGACCATGTTCATTGTCGGCTTATTAGGCATAATCGGCTTAAGAACGTGCATGTAAACGTGCCCACTGTAAATGCAGTTGATGTAATAATCAATGCACACTATGCTGTACTGTTTACCAAAAATTGCTGCAAATACCTTTATTGTGAAGCTGTTGTCTATTTTTGTATTGACACAGCGCTGGTTGGTTTAGAACTATTGAGAGGGCCGTGATCACGTGACCGTGTGCATTGCCGCGAGATGAACACGTCGCAGCTCTGTTATTCAACGGCTCTGGCTTTATCTGGTATGATTTATCACTAAGTGCGCCAAAACTTATACTTTATTTCATATCAATAACAATTTGGATTTTCTTGGCCAGAGTAAGATGGTGAGACAGAGCCTGAACGTGTGTGGCTCACGACAAATGTGTGAGAGTTGGCAATAGGGATGGGCGATATCTTATTGTTTGCGATATACCGGCAAAATTTCTCCCCATGATAAGAATTTGTCTTCCCACGATAATAACGATAAAGCCTATGTTGATGACGCGACCCATTCACATCTCTCGTGCAGAGCATAAACAACTATGGCGGAAGCTGCAAAGGAGTTTATTGCTGAAGGAGGAGCTCTCTCTAGAACCTGGAGCTAGTACACTCAGATATATTTTCACACGATGAGCACTTGGACTGAGCGCTTGAGAGATTTTTGCTTTGTCAAGCGATCCGTAAAGCACGCTATTTCAGTTAATCTCAATGAACACACAGTGTATTTGACGCACAGTAGTGTGAGGTGTCCGACAGAGCGCTCAGTCTCTCACATACACTCAAAGAGAGAGCGAGAGAGTCTTATACGACGCAGAATCGGCGTGCTACATGGAAACAATATTCTTTGTTGTATTTTCCTGTAAAAAAAAAACACGGCATTTGTTTGGAATTATTCAGCCTAATGCGCAAACGGCAATTTCATGGCTGGCGCACACCTATTACTGTACCCATTTTGATTTTAGCAAATCAGTTCAATCAAGCACTGACAACGTGATTAATATTCATAAACCCAACAACTCCTCAATCCTTAGTGGGGTTTATATTGAAATTAGTAGTAGAATTCGTAGTACTATTATCTTTATCAGTATTATGTTTGGTTTAGTGTTGTTTTTTTTTCTACAGAAACACTGAATGACTAATTCATCCATCTCTTAAGATCCACCACCAGTCCTTCAGTTAAAATGAAAAATATGCATCCATACATTTCCATTCGTACATGATTACCAAGTTTTAGTTCAAATTACTAAAGTTCTATCATTAAATCATTATTTGCTATTTTTTTGTAATCTGAAGACATGGTTGGGATTATTAGTTTTGCAGTTTGCACTATTTTTGATACTGTTTGCAACATGAGAATATGAGTAAATAAAGAATCTGTGTTTACATTTCAAACTTACATTTACATTTAATCATTTAGCAGACGCTTTTATCCAAAGCGACTTACAAAAAAGGGGAGAGTAATAGAAGCAACGGAACAGACAAGGCCAAAAACCTGTAAGAGCTGTAAGAAATCTCAATTAATTAGCACAATACACAACAATTTTTTTTTTTTTTTTTTTTTTTAAAGACAGACATCTACAACAAAAACTCACGTCCGCAAAGTGCCGAACACTGGATTTTGATAGCTAAGATAGCTACAACCCATTAGGACTAAGGCTGTTGCCCCAGCTGTTGTCGTTAATGCAGATTCAGTGGCCCAATGGGTTATCTTTTTTGTTTGTATTATGTGAAGTTTTTCAGCAGTTGCATTATTTAAACATTACTTGCACTTTTACAGAAGTATAACTGCAACTTTTCAATTTCTTAAAAGGCTGGTTTTTGGATTAAGTGTTTTTATTATTCTTTTATGTATTAAAGGGGACTATTTCATGACGGGTATGTTTCGCTTTAGATCATTGTTTGTGTTTCTGAAGCTCTCAAGAATGTGTGCAGCGCTCACTTGTAGCCAAAAACATGGAAAATGGTACTACATTTATCGCCCTTGATATCGTCACTGCAATAAATACCAGAACAGAATTTTTGTTGTCTATATCGCCCATCCCTAGTTGGCAACACTGAGACTAATGCTGCGTTCACACCGCACGTGAATGATGCGAATAAATCGCGCTATTCGCGCGAAGTTGGACGCGTGAACAATTCTCTCACCTGGGTTGATGAGCCCTGAGCTCCGGTGATCGCCTGGGTCTCACACCTCCGAAAACACCAGATCAAATTTTCAAATAGGAGCTCTCTTAATAAATAAATCACATATTTGAGTTTTAAACAACTACATTCTCGCCTGAAAAACTATTAAAACTACATTTTGTGAAACAATACAGTAGTTTTTTAAATTACTCTGGCCTCGGGGTTCCCCTATGGGTTTCCCATCCGTCACTTCACCACGTGACAGCAGTAAGCAGGCTCCTCATTGGTTAACGTGGCGCGAATATCCGCCAAAGTTCAGATTTTTTAACTTGCGCGAATCACGCGTTCAAAACTCTCAATTCGCGTGATCATTGCCGTGTCATTCGCGCGAATCGCGCTGCAGAATGCCTATTCGCGCATTGACTTTACATGTAAATCACTCGCGCGAATCGCGTCATTCGCGTGCGGTGTGAACGCAGCATTACGGTTTGAATGCGACGCACCAAGTGAGTGAGTGAGTGTGTGTGTGTGTGAGTGAGAGAGAGAGAGAGAGAGAGTGTGTGAGTAAGAGACGCGTGAAAGGCAGAGGGAGAGCTAAGGAAATGCAGCTGAAAGAATATGCGTGCGTCTTTTAAATGAAAAAAATGAATGTTGAAACGCAATATGTGCCGGCCGGTGCTGATTCTGTGGCGGGCCGTCACAAATTAGCATTGCCACAGTATTTCCTGGATTTAGTCTGTCTTGGTTTTTTTTCTTCTGTTTCTTCGTGAAATCAGATGGACTGGGAGGTGAGATTAGATCTCTGTGTGGAGCATATCGGCTGTTGTCAGACTCAATTAATGGCAAAAGGAATGGTTGGAAATATAAAATATATAAATAACTGGCTCTAAACAATTTTTTTTGTTGTTACTGAAAATACAAATGTGCCTACGACTTTTGCACAGTATTCAATAATGCTGTTTGTTGCAGAATAATGGCCATTGTTCAGGTGCGCTTTTTAAAATTTGACAATTTTTTCACAATTGCACTTTGTAACAGTAAAAACTAACAATCAAAGAAAATACAAATGAAAGAAACTACCAAAAATAAACCTCATCCTGGCCATTCTTTCCAGAGAATTTATGTCCATCAAAGTGATTGTTCTTTTCACAAGTAAATACGTGAGACAACACAACCCACACACCACAGTTTCTCTAAAGGCAGGCTACTACCTTGGAAGAGCCGTTGGAATACATTTGTATCATATTTTCCGCTCCCTGCTTCACTTTGAGCTCGATGTCGGCCTGTTTCTTCAGAGCAGCCAGTCGGCTACTGTTGGTGGATGTCCGGGCTTCACTCTTGGGGGTGTCTGGGGTTAATGGGTACTCTGACATTGAACAAACACAAATCAACATCAAAGAGTTATTAATAAAGCACTAAAACGACAATAAATACAGCATGTTTGAAATGTTGCAGAAATTACAACAACTGTAAAAACATGGCCAGGAAATGCACATAAGATCGGCAAAACCCCAGTTGATCCTTCAGGGCAAGAAGAAATGGTAAATGCAGGATGGCTATCATGAGCACAACTTTTTAGTAAGCCCCAAACAAATACAATGAGAAAAAAATGAAATGTAGCTGATGATGATGCTAACAGTCTGCTTACATGTTTTTGATTTAAACCTTTAGAGAGCAAGGCTTTCAATTAAACAGCAAAGGGTTCACATTATAGCCAATTCTGGCCACCTGAACCACCTACTTCTCCAGAAAGAAATTAACTGATGGAATATTCAGTTCTGCTTGTGGATATCTTGTTCAATTGCCTCATAAATGTCTCAAACTAAACTAAGCACCTCAGACGTCAGTGTTTAAACTGAGGATGAAGAAAAAAACTAAAATGATGTTATAAGAGGTTTGACAACAGAAACAATACTATAAGAGTAATCTTAGGATATATTTTAACAAAGAACATTTTACCTCCAAGCCAAAATTATAACTTGTTAAAACATGTAGCCATATAGTATGAGGGTGTTTTATTTTTATTTTTTTTATTTACCTTTAGTGTTTGATGAGTTGTGTAATAAACAAAAATGACAATGATATAATGACACCCAGTGAAGGACTTGTGCAGGCAGGAAAAATGCAAATGTTCTCTCAGGTGACACTGTGCCAGTTTCTCAAAGACTCTCTGTCAGAAAAAACTAGGCCATCATGGAAAGACTTGCACAAGATTGAGCAAACACAAACATGAACTGAGAACACCTTAAGAGAAAAACAGAAAGAATGGGGCAAAACTGGATAGTCAGTATTAAAGGTTCAGCTTTTTCTAAACAAGGAATAAAATAAAATAAAAACTACTCAAATTCACATACAATTTAGAACGAGAAAAAGGCAAATGGTGAATGGCTAACTTTGTCACTTTCTTCCCCTCTCTTGCTCTCCCTCACACACACGCACACACACAATATACTTCAGGCTTGTTTTATGATAAGCTGAGGTTCAGAATGATGAGATCATCCACTCATGTCCTGACAAGAACACTTAACCACAAATTATACACCTGCAAATTTAAGGCAGAATCCCCGTTTCTGACAGAAATGTCATGACATAAGACTAAAGCAAAACACAAATATGAATAGGCCTGCATCAACCATACGATAAAATCGATAATTATCGACATTGACATCAATATTTGATTATTGATAAGTCACATCTGTGCTCTGTGCTCAGAGATATGTCACTTTAGAGTAGTGAATAACTAGCCTGACAAGCCAGACCCACATCAAGATGTTTGGACACTCGCGGGCAGATTAGATTTGCTGCTGCTAGGGTGCGTCTAGATTTCTAGGCTAGTGAATAACCCCTTTTACAGACAAACCAGATATTGAAAATAGCATAGGACATATAGTGAGCGACTGCAGGAAAGGTACATGATCCCAGTTGTCTGAAACATAGGAATTTATATCAATATTATATATGACGTCTTACTTTGTCGTGCAATGATAGATGTGTTTGCTGTTTAATACCTCCGACAACTGTTTTCCTCAGCGCATATATCTAACATTTTATGGTTATATCTGTAAATGTTAGAAAGTCCCATTATAATTTCCTTTTTGAATATTCTGGCAACAAGTAAGTCTTGTTAAACTTCACAGACATCAATGAATGAGTCAAATAAATGCGTGTCAAACAGACAGTGTGCAGTAGAGCTGAACCGCAATAATTCTGATTAAATTATGTAACGGAAGTAATCCCAGTTATGAGAGCAATAAAGGCACTATTGTTGGTATAGCCCAATAAATGTAATAATTACTATGTTTAGATGAGTCAATGTGCGTGTTCTTCAAACCTTATGTTAACCTTTGGGCTTTTGCTTATTATCATTTTGAATTTAGTTTTCATTTCTGCTTTAAAATAGTAAGCAGTCGCTTGTTTTTAGGTTCAGTATGTAATGCTTGTTTTTGTCCCCCTTTTTTGTTTGTTTATAAATGTACAGCATAGCCTACATAAATACATTCACTTTTTTTGTTTTCATAGGCTTTATCACACATTGTTTGGACGACAGTATTGGGCAGGATATGGAATAAAATGATTTAAAATAATGTTTGAATATTATATAAAAAAAAAAAAAATTGTTTAAAGGGTAAATTCACCCAAAAACAGAAATAATTTTATATTTAGTCTGAGAGCGCATGGAAGTGTATGCACACTATACTGTCCCTTTCCAGAAATGCAATACAAATATAATCAAAGTAATCCATATGTGACATCAGTTAGTTAATAAGAATCTCTTGAAGCATTAAATACATTTAGGTCCAAAAATAACAAAAACTACGACTTTCTTCAGCATTGTCTTATCTTACAGGTTTGTTTTCAATCGTCAAATAAAGATTCAAACGGTTCTTCTGTGATGATGAATATTTGTAACAGAAATAAAAACGTTGTAAAGTGGTTTTATATTTATACTTTACATGATAACTACTCTCTCTGGCTCAGTGAAAATTTGACGATTTGAATGTGCCAGAGTGACTTTGTCAAAGTTTTATTAGAAACAGGAGAATCGTTGCCATTTAGAAATGAGATTGCATGGTTGTTTGAATTGAGATCGCAAACTTTTAACAATTAATCATGCAGTTAGAATTAGACGTTGTAATTGAAGAAATCCAACATGGTTTAGATCAGATTCAGAGGGCTCACAATGCTCAGCATAAACATTCTCCAAGTCAGGAGCTGCAGATGAATCACCCATCCATATTTTTTTTCAAACTGCTGGTCCAATGTGGCTAAAGCGTAGTAATATATAGGTATAAATTCCTTTTCTATTGATTATTCAATAGTTTAATATATTATATTAGTATAAAGGTTTATACACGCTAGTATCCATATCAGAGTCTGAGAGAAATATTTTCATTGAAAGCACAGTATGTAAGTTCTGCCACTAGAGGTCCCTTATTTATTATGAAAAATATGAATTTAAAGTGAATGAAATATCTGACGATTTCAATGCATGTGTATCAACTGAATTTAAATATTTTGTATAGATTCACAAAGAGCATAAGATTCACAAGAGAACATAAGCTTAGTCTGTTTAAAAGATATTAAAGCTTGCATTTGTATTAATACATTTTAGGAGTGTGCATGAATAGTTGAATATTCAATCTTTAAATAATATTTAACATTTCTAATTTTACTGCGTTGCAGAAAATAATTAGCAGCAAAAGATGGGTCATTTTGTAGAAAATTTGTTTCACTACAAGCAGCTTTAATTTTGAGCGGTATTGGATTTACTGCATCAGCTACATGTCACTTTGCTCAAAGCTGATTGGTCCAGTTTTGGTTTGCGATCTCCAACCCAGAATAAAATCTGCTCCAGCGCAAGTTAGCCATGTAGCGGAAATTAGCGAAGAAACACCACTTAAAGACAATCCACCTTCTTGAGCCTGAAAAACTTAAAGTTTGCTCAAACTAGGGCTGGGCGATATGATGAAATATATCGTCTGGATGATAGAAAATGTCTATCGTTTTATATAAGGCTCTATCGCTTACGCCACGATAAGGCGTTTATGGCAGAATTTTACGTCGAGATGCACCTCACGCCACGGTATGCCCATGCACGCTGCAATACATAAACAAACATGGAGAAAGACGGTAGTAGACGCGGTTCAGACCAGGGTAATTCTCAGAGTAATTATGCCAGAGTGGTGGCATAAGCACTCAAAACAAACTTCAGACACAGACGCTGCAACGGGCTTTTACGCGTGGCACACCATATAGCCATATATTGAAATATTTTAATGGCAGGTGTAGCAGGGATGGCGAAAACTAAACATTTTCTTGACCGACCACTGAGCCTCATTAGCCGGTTGAAACTGGTTAACCGATTAGTTTAAAATATGCTGCACTATTTGAAATAACAGCCGCGAGCCGCGCTCCCTCTCTCTCTCACACACACACACACACACAGGCACTGTCCTAGTGCTGCCGCCTCCCTTCCACTTACGTCACTTTTTTTTAAATCCCCCACAGCGCGAAACACGAGTCCCGCAAACGCGGCGCCGAGGAGCTTGTTTGTAATCTGAGGACAATGGCTCATTCGTTTTGAAGTGGTTTGGGGAACAAGGTAATCTTGTTGAAAATAAAAGCATTTGTCTAGCGTAAGAAGCTCATTTGAAACATTGCCGTGGCTCATTTAAGAAAATGACAGCTCCGAAGAGACGCCGCTTTAGTTCGAGGTAGTGCTAACAATAATAAAGAAAGACGATCAACACCTTATGTGTTACCACTGAAAGTTGATGTAATATATTTCCAAATGTAAGCCCATCTTATGCGAAATGACGCTTCATACTGTCGTCTGCCCTGACTCTAATCTCGAGTGTTTTAGCCGGTTTACTTTTTGCAAACCTTGTGAGCACGCAAACCCAAACGCTGTGACCTCGCGCCAAATGTTTTATTGGTTTATTAAGTACAAACAGGCGAGTTATGAAAAATTGAGTGCGAGGGATATGTTCACTTCACACAAAAAGATTTTGGAATGAGATGGCTAATTGCAGTAGCGTTTAGTCCACTGTATAATAGCCTAATTTAGAGATAACTTTTTTTTTAACCGACAACTTTGATCGGTTAACGTTGATACGGTAAACCATCGGTCAAACGGTCATCGGTTAACATCCCTAGGCAGGTGTTAACTTTACCAGCAGTCTTGCTTTAAAAAAAAGGTTCTAAATAAAATAAAAATGTAGTCCATACTACCTTTATTTGTTTTGTATATCATTTCAAACTGCATTTCCACATTGCAATTTTGTATAGACTATTCATAAACTGAATTAACAGAAAAATTGCTATATCGTTATGTATATCGTTATCGGGATATCAAATGAGCTATATCGGGATATGCAATATTGGCCATATCGCCCAGCCCTAGCTCAAACTAATCTCAAACTTACCTGGGTAGAAACTAGGGGTGTCAAAATTGCTCAAATGATGTTTGAATATTCCCTCAAATTTTTTTTTTTTTTAATTATTCAAACTTTTTAGTTTTTTTTAAATTCGAATATTAATTTTCACATTTAAAAACTATTCAAATATATATTTGAATTTAGAATATTTGTTGACAGCCCTAGTAGAAACTGAAACCTGCTTCAGGCCTCAAGACATTCTATGCATAAAACTATAAACAAGTTATTGCAATCTGGCTAAACAATTAAGATGGTAATATTGTGGTTTTATGTAGCACTTGTGGAACTGACCAGGAAAAGTCTCACATTTGCCACAGGTTTCCCCAATACTAAATGCCAGGAAAGACACACTTCCTGTCCTAATTCTCCTCTAATCCCTCTATCACCCTCCCCCTCTTGGAGATGGGCAGGTTGCTTGTTCTAGACCAGTAAAAACATGCATTTAAACACACCATACAATAAATGTACGTTGAATTGAAAAACCTAAAAGGAGTCAAATGTTTTGGTTTGATCCGTTCAAGAACAATATCTATGACAATAACCATAAACAATTTTAAAAACCAAGAATTATTGGAATCACTTTCACAGATGATGAACAATAACAATAAAAAGCCAGTCACAATACTTCCTACTTTAAAGCATGTGCTTTGAGCATGTTCATGGAACATAACTGAAGTGAACTTGGAACAAACAAGTGTCTAAGTTCGTTGGTGTAGACGGGAATATAGTTATTTTAGTTAATCGCTCTTGGCCTTAACCAAGCATACAGCTGGCCTTAACCAAGAACAATACAACTGGTGAGACAGTAACAAATGCATGGGTATACAGAAAAACTAAAGACATGATTCTAAATGCAACAGAAGTTCCCTGAAGCACTACTAAAGAAAAAAACAGCTTTGTAATCATGAGTCCACATTCATCATTTTCTGAGTCCACAAAGAGTCACAATAATATATGTCAAACCACAACGCCATGAGCATAATACAACACTTACACAGAGAGAAGCAAAGACAGAGACACTCCATCCATTCTTGCCATATTGTTTATTTGCATTAATTTATAATTAACTTGGCAGGCCAGCCATATTATACTACTGTAGTATTATCAATAATAAAGTTCACACACAGGGAAATAATAAAGACAGCCGCATACATAAACGGTGTTCTTCCTTCCGGCTCATGGTTCAAATAAGTAACAATATAAAAAAATAAACGCAAGCCTCTCGAATAAGCAAAAGAGCAAATACAAAACTATCTATTTTGGACAATCCCTTAAACCCCTGGCAAATCATTAACACTGTTCTGTGTTGTGATTTTTTTTCCAAGAGTATATTACAGAGTAACATCCATGTATAACTTGTTTTGGATACAAAGCCCTTGTACAACATTGTACAAGCAAAACATTGCTGTGGTTGTACCAAGGTAGAGTCAATGACAGTATTAGCCTGTAATAACATGGTGCTTAAATGCATACCATTATACTGATGACAAGATGTACCATGTTATTTTTACAACATGGTTCAAAAAAATGGTATGGTACTACCACAGTCCATAATCATGCTATTGCCATGGTATCATGCAAGATATGTATTCAAGGAATTACATTATTTAGTTCCTAAAGACAAATGCAGACTAGTTTTGCAACCCATCCTTGCCACACATTAGTTTTAATAGCATTTAAAATTTAGATGTGTACGACCGCAATAGAGTCTTTGATGCATTGTGTCAATCTATCGCTTTAAATCAACTGACTAATTTTTCAATTTAAAACGTTCCTCACATGGCATTTAAAAGATTTAATACAATAAACATACCGTATTTTCCGGACTATAAGTCGCACTTTTTTTCATAGTTTGGCTGGTCCTGCGACTTATAGTCAGGTGCGACTTATATATCAAATTTAATTCATACTGACTGACAAGAATAAACATATAGCCGCGAGAATGCGCTCTATGCTGCTCCTGTAGCCTAATATTTACTTATACACAACAACTTAGAAAGACTGAACACAAACAAAATGCTCCCATAAAGAAAATCTTATTCTGCAAAATACAAACAGCATGTAGTAAAACATGCAGCGGAGAACGAGTCTCACAGCGTTCGTCTCGCGCGGCTGAGCCTCTCCCGGCAGAGAGTTCAAGCCTCTGTGGACTCGTTCCTTCAGCTCTGGCCATCTTGCTTACAGTCCGCAAGTAAATTTCTTTTTCTTCTTCATCACAATTAAAGTAACCTCTGCTTTTCGCCAGTCCCTTACAAGTTTCTCACTCACTTCAAACTTTCTTTCTTCTGCTCGGGTTATGCAGTGAAGCGGGCACGAGCGAGTGCACGCGAGCAGGTGGTCGCATGCGCGCGGCTCCAGCTCTGCCCTAATGCGACTTATAGTCCAGTGCGACTTATATATGTTTTTTTCCGCGTCATGACGCATTTTTTGACTGATGCGACTTATACTCCGGAGCGACTTATAGTCCGGAAAATACGGTAGGTTATTTCTGCTGTTTATTACTATGGAGTTTTTAAAATCATTTTTAACTTTACTATCTTTCGCACGCAAGTTTAAAATAATCTGACTGACCCACCAGCGTGAGTTTTTCAAGGTGACCGTTATTTAGAATGTACCGTTTTGTTGTTTCCATGGCGACGCAGCTGTTTTCATTCCCTTTTTTATTAAAAATATTCTCAAATCTGTTAACGGAGCTATATGCCCGCTGGACGCCACCACGTTAGTTTGTGCCACAGTTCAGAAAATTAGATCTATTGGATTACAACACGAGAATTCATCCACTTCTCCCGAAATACATGAAAGTAAGTGGCCGGTGGATGGGAAAAAGAATAGAGTAAAGTTTAAAGTTACTTACACAATTTGTATCTGATATGAATAAAAATTATAATGGAAAGGATTATTATATGTATTGTTTTGCTGGTAATGTAGACTATGCATGTTCCGTACACTTTTAGCCGTACACCAATGACAACTCCTCCGTTGTTGAGCCAGACAAACATGTTTGTGTGATCATTTACTGGGTCAATACCCATTGGACAGTCCACACTTTCACTGATGTCTTTTGGACCTATAGTATTTGAGAAAAGTGGAGAAAAGTACCTCCTCCGCAGGTGTACGGAAGATGATAAGTGTTAACGGTGTTCCGTACAGGCTTATAATGTTCCATACAGAGTGAATCAGTTGATTTCAACTGCGAAAACGGACATTTATCTGATCAATTCTGAGCAGTTTGTTTATTTTAACTGTAGAAAACAATTTAAAATGAATAATAAAAGGTGAAAACCTTATTTGGTTAAAATGTAAGTTAATTTTAAGCGTTCAATAAGCGGACCATGCAAGTTAGGCATGATTGTGTCGTAATATTAATTATGGCATGCAAGTTAAGCATGAACCATGTGAAACACCAGGGAATAACATTACCATATCTTTCTGAAGAAAAAGAAATGCAAACAATATGCATTGATTTAAAAAATGTAATGATGAACTATTGTGTAAACTTCAAAACTCTGCCCATCTCAGCCTGAGGGTAGCCAAGCGTCATCTCTCTGAATTTGTCATTTAAGAATTCCCATTTCAAAGCATTTATTCAACAAAAGGTCATATATTTAACAATTTGTGATAATATTAATTTTTATAAAGACTGTAATACTGTGAGAAGGATAAATTAACTCAAAATGTACATTTTAGCTGCTCTCGTTATCTCCCCACACAAGCTGCAGTCTGACGTGCAGCTTTCCAACGGTCCAATTTTAAGCGCAGTGGGCACACCTAGCAAATTTACTGAAATCTCACTGGAAGGCCTCAGTGGGGTCTTGGTCTTGATCGGGTGTGAAAAAGGGAGAAAAGAAGAAGACACAGATATATATTGTTTATGTATGACCAGGCAGTATTTACTCAGCGATCGGCCATAAAAAATAATCTGTACAAAACATGGTTGGTACAGAACATGGTTAGTCTACGTTACTGTATTTCACTGTCTGAAACCTAAAATAACAATGCGGCTGAAAACACTGAAACATTGTTTAATATGACAAACACTGAGCACCAGCCAACGCACGAAAGCACATTTGAATTTAGCAGTTGATCACAGGTGTGATTGTATGCTCCAGGAACAAGCCAGAACTGATCACACCAGTGTGATTGACCGTGCAATAAGGTTAAACTTTTTTAATCGATTTGAAAAAGATGGTTCCTCAGATTGAATGACTTAAAAAATGAATCCCCTTTTTAAAGCAACACTGTTACTTTTGGCACTATAACGGTTAATAAACAAAACTGCATGAGCTACTTCTCTATTTTTATCTATGACAAGTCACGCAGTAGGGCTGCACGTTTTCAAGTTTTTCATTAACCGTTAACCGAGGCCCTTAGTGGTTAATACTCGGTTAACCATAGTGTGCGTCAGGGTTATTATTTTTAGTTTATTAGTTTGACGACCGCCATCTCCGTAGTGAACGCGCCAATAGAGAGAAATGCACATCATGGATTACATAATCAGAGAGTAGCCTATTTCTTTTCGTTTTAAATTGTTAAAAGACATTTCAAGCTTTCTTAAGATATATTTCATGTCTGTGAGGCGTACGCTGAGTTTCGTTAAATTAGGATGAGATGCGCTCCAGTTCATGAGCAATGGGAGTGGCCGCGAGGGCGCCTGCATGATTAGGTCATGTAGTAAAATATGCAGCCGAGAATGATTCACACAGCGTTTGACTCGCGCGGCTGAGCCTCTCCCGGCAGAGAGTTCAAGCATCTGTGGACTCGTTCCTTCAGCGCTGGCCATCTTGCTTTCAGTCCGCGATTAGCTTTTTTGTTTTCTTCATTACAGTTAAAGTAACCTCTGCTTTTCTCTAGTCATTCACAAGTTTCTCACTTCAAACTTTCTTTCTTCTGCTCCGTTATGCACAGCGCGTGCGGCTCCCGCTCTGCTTCTGCCCTAATGCAACTTATAGTCCAGTGCGACTTATGTTATCTTCCTCTTCATGACGCATTTTTTGACTGATGCGACTCATACTCCGGAGCGACTTATAGCCTGAAAAATGCGGTAAGCACTGCATTGCAATACTTGCATTTTGCCCCGTCACTCTCAATTTTAAAGTGCTCCCACGCTTTCTTTGCCCGCTTAGAAAGTTGGTCATGACTTCTTCTTGTGGATATTACAAATGTCTGGGAGCGCTCTGGCGGTCTCTAGGGGTGCAAAAATATATTACAACTAAATTCAAAGCACGTCATTGACGCTACTTAACCGAGAAAAATGTTTCACTAGGTTACGCAATTTTTAACGGTTAATCAGTTAACCATGGACACCCCTATCACGCAGGTACTGGGCTACTCCGCAGAGGTGGCGACACGACCGGTTTAAAATAGTCTGAATATATACACATATTATAAGTGTACCAAAGTGATTCAGGATAAGACAAAAACACAGTTTGGAAAATGGATTCATGATGTCCTCACTCATATACATTTTGTAAATTGAGCGAATAAATATGGGGATATACATTTAATAAAATGAAAAGGCTGAAAAAATAAAGATATATCAATCAGCCCTAGTACTATGACCAAAAAAAACAAAACACTGCTGGTAACATTTTGGTACAATTTTTTCAAAGATTAAAAAAAGCTAAATAGATATGGATGGAGATGAAAGAGTGAAGTCAGCCATACCTACAACCTCCTCTGGGTCCTTCACCACTATGTGCGCGTTCAGTTCCTGAAGCTCCTGATGCAGTTCCTCCACCTTCCTGTTGGACTTCTTAAGCATGTTGTCCACATAAGCCAGACTCTTCTTATCTGTGGTCACTTTCCTCAGGTTCTCGGCTCCTTCTTTGATCTTCAGCTCTTTGCGGATCTCTCGTTTTATCTGATCCTTGATTTCATCCAATTTTTGTTGGACCGTAGTGTCTGAAAGGTCCAGATTATGGCCGAGACCCAAACGATCTGAAACCATCTGACCCCGAGTGTCACCCTGAGGAGCAGGAGAGAGAAAGAGATAGCAGAAATGTTTACAATTATCCGAGGCTTTCATAGACATGGAATGCATCCTGGAATGTAGCATCATTCTCAAGATGCAACGCAATGGCAAGTTCTCAAAATAATAAGTGGTTTGCATTCTCTGAGTAATATCCTTCTATGCTGCAGAATGATGGGAATTCACTTTCACATACACGGCGGTGGGTATGACCCGGTTCAGGTTGTTATGCAATGGAATAAAGCACTAGCTAATCAGCTTGAGGAGGCCCGGGGAGCTCACAAGAACAATGCAACACCTTCAGACAAGCACAAGGGTCAATGATAAACAAGAGTGTACATGATTAAGAAAGAAAAAAAATACATGTACCAACTTTTATAGAAATGTAGTTTGGAGTTAGAAAAGCAGTTGGTTTTATTAGTTTTTTTTAATTTTCCACAAAGAGTTTCCATTTAATAACTAAAAAAAAAAGAGCCATGTGGTGTAAACACCATTCAAGCCCAAAATAACTTGCACCTTTAATACAAGTGAGTATACACAAATTTAATTATCTTCAAAAATATGTTTAATATATTTTGCACATATAATTAGGGCTGCAACAACTAAATCAACAATGAATTTGAGTATGTTTTTGCTTGCGCCATATGTCTTTTACATAAGACCCATAAGGTTCAATCAATGTATGATATTTTAAATGTTTTATTGATACTGACACAGTCATGGAGGTCTGCAGGGGTCCTCTGTATGATATAATTTTTTTTTAATGTTTTTTTGTTGGTGGTAGTAGTGTTTTTTTGTCCTGAATGTGCCACATGACTTATTTGGCCGGACAAAGTTATTTTAGAAATAAAAAGTCCTTTGGTTTGCTCAGTTGGGGCTTAACCTTAAAACAATTAAAGGTGTCATAAACTGGCTTTTTTTTTTTTTTTTTTTTACTGTTGTCTGAGGTCAACTAATGAGGTTCGTGTGGTTTTTACATTCAAAAACATCATAACTAATAAGTAATAGGCTATTTTCTACACTGGTTTTGAGGCTTCTCCAAAAACGCTGGGTTTTGGTGGGCGTACAGCACTGAAGACAAAATTTGCATATTTAATGAGCTTAAGCTCCTTATAAAAGAGTGAGAGAGAAGCCACCAGAATGATTTTCTCGATCATAGGGCTTGTAAACGTCTTTATCAAACAAACACAATGTTTTATTTCTCATCGATCCGCGATTGATTGGACTATTACTTTTATATTACACATACCCCGCAAGATCGGACGATATAAGCATGAACTGCGCGCACACACATACATGTTCGGTGCGCGTTCGGTTCTTCCACAACCAGGAATAGCGCAATATCTTAATCTTCCTTGATGTATTGTTGTTGACCAGCTGCTAGCACGAGCCCTCCATGAGTCGGTGGGCGGGGCTACTGAACTACATGTGCTTATTATTCTGTATAGGCAGCGTTTCGTTGCGCACTGACATCAGTAGAAGCACAGGACCGTTTGCTGAGTCTGGTGTCTATAAAAGCTTTTCTTTGACTAACAAGGAAGTTTTCAGTTCTGAAACTTAGAGGATATTCTTATATTACCATGACATTTTATATCAAAAGCTCAAGGAAAAGTTGATTCCTCAATTCATCACCCCTTTAAAACTCAGAAAATCAATCTCACAGTACTGACACTATTCGATAAGAACAAAAAAACTAAAATCTGAATTGAGCTGAATAAATGTCATTATTGTCTTCTGTAAAGCGGTTTTAATGCTGAAATTTAAAGGTCCACTGAAATCAAAATTGAAGTTTTTTATCTTTTAGTATGACTGTGTTAGCCTTAAAGTTATGAATAAGCTGGTATGTTCCAAAACTACGATAAAATTTGCATTTAGGAGATATAAGCATTCAAAATTTACAGTCTCCCACTTCCGTTAAAATGAATCTCAGATATTGGTGACATCGTCGCAGACTTCACTCTCATCAAATCTTCTGTCCAATCAAAATGCTCTCCAGAATCGAAAGCCCGCCCCCTACACTGCTGAAGCTGCTGCTGAAATCGGTCAGCTGTTCACACATTTACTAATTTCTACATGGTGAAATGCACATAGCACACTATATATGTGATAGGAAACGATTCAGTGTAAATATGCTTTCATTTGAGGCGAATAGTCTGTTTTCACGTTAGTTTCACACACCGCAGCAGTGCACACACCCCAACGGCTCTGGTCTAGATTTAGACTACAGACACGAGAGCGCAGTGCGGATCATATGCGCGGGTCCACGCAGACAACAAACATATCGACCCGTTTGAATTCTGCACAGAATGCTGCATTTCAAAGCGATATGGAGGAGATTATGATGGTAAACAGTGTTAGAGGAAACTGGCTTTACCAAACAGAGAAGGTCCGCTCTTGCGCTCTAGTCAAACTGTACATTAACGAAACGCTATTAGCTGTTTCAAAAAAGGGGAGGAGCTGCTAACAGCTGAAGCCGTTTCAGGGGAAATTACGTCAACACACTGAATAATGCGGCACGTTCCAGAGCACTTCAGTGGCTCTTTAAGTGGTTTAATAGTGAAATTGATGAATTTTGCGCACTTATTTTCCTGTTCATTACTGCATGTCAAATGTGATGACTTAATTTGTAGAAATTAAGTCAAACAAGCTTTTTGCAACAATGAGCATTATATGTTACTGACCCACAAAACAAACGCCAATTGGTAATACATTGTATATTGCAAGCAATGTTGCATTACATCTCATGCACACATAAAAACAGGTTATGTATGTTAGACTGACATTAAGAAACAACTGCAACTAGGCTTGTCAAACGTACCGGTACAGGCACTGCTTTTAAACACTTTTGTTTAAGCACTCTCTGAGCGTCAAAGGTTTTTATTCAAAGCATGTTTTACAAGCATTAAGTTTTGTAGCAAATCACAATCATATCTGTTGAGCATGTTAACGCCATATAATGTCAGAGAGAGGTGTGGGTCAGTAAGTTATGAGTCAGTGAGTCAGAAACTGCTTAACACATCTGAAAACACAAGGTTTTCTTTTGTTCTACGCAAGCCACATGCTCACAAATCATTTCAGTATAACCAACAAAGTGTAAACACGTATGGATGCACTTCTTTGGGCTTCAAATATTGGGCTGCCATTATATTGCTTGGATTAGCCAGGAATTGTTTTTTATGTAACTAATCGTATTAATTTTAAAGAAGAACATCATAGCGCTGCAGCTATCAATTCTTTTTGTAATCAATTAATCTAGCATTTTTTTTGCTAGATTAATAATTACTTTTTTTAATTACTAATTACTTTTTTCTTTATTAAAGAGCAATCCTAAAATATAAGAACTAAATTTTAATGCATATAATTGCCATATTATATTATATAAAAATCTATTTCAAATTACTTTAAAAAGGAAAACAGTTCAATTTAAAACTAAACCTACAACAAATAAACCAAAAACAAACCATCCAACTGCACCCGATCGTCACTTCAAATCCTTTGTTATCGTCATATATTAGCTACACTGAAGTAGGTTGCTTTAAAAAAAAAACTTATTTGGCAAAATTACATTTCTTACAGGGATACTTCACCGCTTTTCATAGTAAACTATGTTATTCCCTTAACTAAGACGAGTTGATACATCCCTCTTTCGTCTCAGTGCGTGCACTTAATCTCTCTGACGTGCGGTGATGATCTGATAGCATTTAGCTTAGCCCACTAAGCCCAGTTCATTCACTATGGAACCAAACAGAGATTACACGAATAGTTGAACGATCAAGTATGATGACAAAATAAAATGTGGCGCTTTTCTAATCGGATTAAAAAGGAGAACTATAATGTATGGCGGAATAGCACTTCTGAGATTACTTCGGACTCGGTGCAGTAAAAAGTCACGGCTGAAAAATCCTCGCTCACATCTCCCCCTCCCCCCTATTGACCGAAATGAGAGAGTGAGGGGGAGATGTGAGGGAGGATTTTTCAGCCGGGACTTTTTACTGCGCCGAGTCCGAAGTACTCTCAGAAGTGCTGTTTATACATTTTATTTTATGTCACCATACTTGGTCGTTCAACTATTCGTGTAACTGTATTTAAATAGGGAAAACATCGAGGTGTTTGGTCACTTCTAACTTGATCTCTGTTTGGTACAATAGTGAATTGTAGGCCTGTCATGATCACAAATTTTGCTGGACGATAAATTGGCAAAGAAATTATTGTGATAAACAATAATATTGTCGTTCTGAGACATTTTCATCTAAAATAATGATAATGGCATAAAAATGCAGGTACGCCTTTTCAAAGTTCAATAAACTTTAATTTCTAAAGACTATTTAACACTAAAAATGGAAAACATTTTAAAAAACCACAATAAATGAACAAAACAACCAAAAACAATAAAAGCATGGACTCTCAGTCTGTTAACAAAAAATGCATTTAAATACCAAAAACAATAAATAAAATGGATGAAAACTGCAACGGATGATTGTATTTTAGGTGCATATTAGAGGGGGGCACGGTTCACAAAACCCACGGTTCGGTTCATATCACGGTTTTAGGCTCACGGTTTTCAGTTCTGTACGTTTCTAGTTGTTTTTTGTCTTTTAATCCAGAAATGTACTTCAGCATATGATATATTAATTATCCACAATTTAGGATACAGTATTAAAAAAAAAATGATATCAGACTAATCATGCACAAACTGAACTTGACCATCTCTGAGGAAAGTGATATTTTGATACAACAAGAGAGAAGACATTGATGCCATTCTTTACATTTATTTGGCAAAAAAAATAGAATGTGTGTTGCTATCTCTACAGGAACTTGTGTGCCTTTTTAGCACACAAAGATTGAACTGAAGAATGAACTTGTGTTTATCAAACTTCAGTGTAGGTTTAAGTCTCGTTTATACACGACGCGTCCGCTCAAGCGTGAGGGTACGCGCGGCAAAAATGACGTCGATGCGGAGTGCGCGAGACCCCATTTCGCTTGCCGTTGTGCACGTCAAACTTTGTAACTATGCGTGTGGCTCCGCAACCGAAGAGCGATGAGTTCCAGACGAATCTGCTGGCCGAGAATGACGTCTCATCACGCCGCACCCGGCCAGTCAACGAGAGAGACGAGGAAAACAAAAAAGCATGCAAATGGCAATTATCGTGGAAGGAAAAATTATCGAGCGATAAATTGATTTATCGACTATCGCGACAGGCCTAGTGAATTGTACCAAACAGTGCGCCTAACGTTGAGAACATTGTAATGGTGTATTCCGAAGATATAATAAAGTATAAAGTCTCATTAAAGATTTCCATACATCACAATGAGGGTGATTCATGTGCAAGGCTGCAAACTCCATCGCGTTCATTAATTTGGAGTTGTTTGTATCTTCTCTGACGCGAGTAGCCTACTCTCGCGAATGAAATGTTCAGCATTGCATCCTGAAGCTCAACACAGTTGTCTTCATTTAAAAATAGCGAAACTAAATGATATTACCAGTGCTGATGCCACTCTATCTCTTTCTCTCGCATTGCTGATGCCACTCTATCTCTCTCTCACACATTGCTGATGCCACTCTATCTCTCTCTCGCATTGCTGATGCCACTCTATCTCTCTCTCTCTCTTGCATTGCTGATGCCACTCTCTCTCTCTCTCCCTTTCATCTCGACATGAGCTGAAAACAAAAGTTAAAGAAGAGCACACATTCATTGCGTTTTACTTTGAAATTAGAAGAAGAATAAAATGTGTTGACTTTATTAAAATCAACACAATGATTTCTCTCATCCACCCGCAATTTTGGGATGTTTACCACCTGAACCGCGGATATAACCAATTCGCTCATACTCAAAGTCCTTACACAAAAACATTTTTTTCTGCAACATCCATGTGTTGTTAAATGGACTAAACGAAGCGTCGAGGCAGATGATTTTGCCTCAAGGATTTTTTTTTATTTGATTAACTCGAGTTACTCGATCAATCGTTTCAGCCTAGTCATATACACCAGAATGGCTTAAGGGTGAGTAAATCATGGGGTAATTTAAAATGTTTGGAACTATCCCTTTAATTCTAGTTTTTGCTCTGGTACCTTAATTGATACAGAGAACTGCAAAATTGTACTGTTATTGGTACCGGCGAATACTGAATTCTTTGTACCGTGATAGCCCTAATTCACAATGCTTAAGCTTACAGCCTTTAGAAACAGTTTGTTCGCATCCATCTAACACAACTCAAACTGCTTTTGCAAGGTCAAAGCATTAAAACAAGTTCAACTGAGAATCATTTTCCACCTTAGGTCGGTTCACAGCCTTGCCTTCTCACTACAGCATGGCCTGCAGTTCTCAAAGTTCACACAAACATGCCTGCGCAGTGAATAAGAAGACCCCTCCTGAGAAAGATTTATAGACATACAGCAAACATGGGGTTTGGCATTCAGAGAGTGTGTTATCAGCAGGGTGGGGTCAGCGCACACAGATCACTGACCGAGGAGCCCAACTGCTTCAAATCAAATAGATGCGGCCACACAGAGAGAAAAACAAGTGGTGTGATTTAAACTAGAGGCTTCCTGAAAAAAGGGAAGTATAAACGTCTGGAAGGTCACCACAAGCTTTTAAGGGCAACAGTCTATAAATCGTAAAGCTATAGACCATATCTGGAAGAAATAAATGTCTGTATCAGTGTGGGCAATTGATTCCTCAATGCACCATGATTCTTCTAGGGCTGGAAAATTATATTTATCTTGATAATGATCAATGCTGATTATGTCTTCAATTACTCTGAATGATGTAAAAAAAAAAAAAGTAATACATTTATAATATATATATATATGTGTGTCACACAGACAAAATAATATAAAAATAAAAAATATTATTTTAAACCTTAAATTAATTATATTTTAAAATTGTAAATGTAATACAACCCAACAAAAGGATAAAATAGAAACATTACACTGTTAAACGTACCATACTTAAGAAAAAACAAAAGCACATTAACTTATCTGAATACTGCAGTGATATTATATTTATACCCCATAACAATTTTCCTTATAGTTACTGTTTTAAAATACAACTACTGCTGTGAAATGAAATGCCTTCATAATATTTTAAATAGTTATTATACATGTTTATTCTTTTTATTTTCGGCTTTTAAGTAACCCAAAGATTCTGTCCTCTATAATCACATAACAAAAAAAGGTAAATAAAACGTGTGCATAGTTTAGGAGCAATATAGAACTAGTTCTTACCAAGAAATAGACGATTCCAGCTGTGCACACAGATCCCAACATTGTTCCCTTTTAATAGCACAAAACCCCTCAAGCAATCTTAGGGAATCTAATATACATTCCCACTCTAAATGTAAAACTATAAAGCAGCACAGAGCTCTAACAAGGACAGCCTGTGAATGTGGAAACCAGTTTTGGCAGCGGAGAGTTCCATTCAAGGTAAGCCTGATGTCGGATAAGCCTTGTGTTAAGCTATTGCTAAATGACGGCAACTCGGACGGAGGTCATGGTGGTCTTAAAATAATGAGGGCCAAAGACAATGCCTTAAAAATCTCCTTTCTTAAATTCAACCAATCAGAACCACACAAAATACTAATTTACATCTGGCCACATTAGAAAGTTGCTTGTTTTGCATGTAGACTAGAAAAGCATAAGAGACAACAATTCCTCACTATTTGGGAAGCCTCCATGAAGCAGGAAAAGGTGTTGAAAAAGGGCCATTGTGTATTTCAGTAGTGCAGTGATGTATAAAGCACAGATCACAACAGAAATCACTTTGAAACCAAACAGGTTGGTCAACGAGGCAAATCCATCTGACCAACTTGAACCCATTGTGAAATCTGCCTGGGTAAATATTTCGCCCTTACACAATTCACGTGATTCCTATTGAAATTTCGGCCACAAAAAAATAAAAAATAAAAACAACTCTAATTGTGACTATACATTAAGGGACACGCATGGACGATTATGCACTGTTCATGTTCATCTCTAATCCAGTCATGTTTCTCACAAAATAAAACTCTATAGTGGATGCTAATTGTTGGAACGGCAGCAACGCTTAATACAAGCCTGCACATTTTCAGGACTCACAGCTGCATGCAGCAACATTATAAAAAATTGTTAAGTCCATAAACATCGGGAAGTAAAAAAAAAAAAAAAAGTCTAATTGAGGCACAAGTTCATATATATTTTAAACGACCAACAATGACTTTAAATTCTTAGTAATACTAAACAAAGGCAAAGTTTGCGCTGGATGCCTCGTAGCTTACACCCACTGCAGCTCCGGTGGATCTGCGGATTAAAGGTCCCATGGAATGGATTGTTTTATTATTTTATAATGTTTCCTGAGGTGTACTTATATTGTTAGTATGGTTTTTACATCAAAAAAAGATGTGTAAAAAAGATGTACAGTGCTGACATCCACTGATAAACTTAATCCTTTCTCTACTAATTCTCTGGGCTGGCAAAGCAGAGGAAGGGGCGGTAACCTTTCCTGGTATGACGTCATAACAGGAGAATTCAAGATCAGCTCATCTGAGCTCTCATTTTCTCAAAGGCACAGAAAGATAGCCAGAACTCGGTTTACACCGCTCAAAATTTCGAGCCACTTGGGGACAACATTCAGGCTAGGGTAACTCATTTTGAAGTTGAAAAACCTCATAAAATTAACTCTTCATGCCATGGGACCTTTAACACAAATCATTTCTCTAGGGCTGCACGATAATGGTTAAAATGAAAACTAAGTCATGGTTATTCTATCAAAAGGTTAATGTAGTTATGGACATTTTGCCTGTTCTTTACCAACCTACACTACACCCAAGGCCTGTAGGTGGCACAGCGACTTCATTTAACCAATTATGATAATTTCGTTACATGGTAAATCAATAAAAAAACTAATGGTTTTGGTGATTAATTAATTTGCAAATGTTTGTTGAACCGTGGGAATTTCTTGCTTTTCAACCACGGTAAGAAAAAATCCATACCGTCCGTCGTCTAATGGATACGTTTATGTCTCTTTCGATTAAAAATAATGGCTAGTGCGGTGGCTGGGATATACATAAACGTACCAATATCTGTTGCCATGATTTTTTTAAATGACTTATTGCGAGAGGAAGAAATTAAGTTTTAGTCGCATAACATCGGTTAATGCAAACAATCATTTCACAATAGTTTTTATCTGCATTTAGAAAACACTGCAAAAGTTTCACACAAATCTGTAATGGAAATGTGGCTAGTGAGACAGGGAAACTTCTGTGTGCCGGCTGTGGAGAGTCATGTAGCCTTGGCTGGCTTAAAACGGAAAGTAATGCAGCTAACAGAAAAGCCAGGAATTGGCACTAAAGAAAGACCACGCCAAGAGCATGAGTCAGTGAATTGTGTGTGTTCGTGTGTGTGTGTGTGGTGGTGGTGGTGGTGGTGGTGGGGGGGGGGGGGGCAAAACATATACAAAATGTACATTAAAAAAAAAAAGGGAGAAATGAAGAACAAAAGGACATTGGCCAAGACTCCGAGTTGGATTTTTCTCCAGTAACAAATGCCCCACCCTGTGAGAAGAACCTGGCTGAGGAACAAATCCACTCACTGCGAACACAGTGCCCACATTGCATAACAAACTGCCATACAGCAGGCAGCAGGTTGCCACATGGCCTGTGGCACTGAGGTAGCAAAGACCTTCAGACCATTTACCGGTACAAGATTTTAGACAAGTGAGAATTTGTGAGAAACTGATTTGTCACTGATAAAGTTAAAGGGAGTTTCAACCCAGGCTTTTTGGAAAAAACGTGCCACCTACATTTTTGCAAAAGACCAAACAACTAAAACCAAGAACACCTATACATATAAATCAACACAGTTTCCAGCTAAAATGAATACAAGTGGCAGTAAAAAAAAACGGCAACTTTGACTCTTTTGCGATTACAGGGGCAGATTAACCATTAATAAAGACTTTTTCTGTGCGTTTTCTTGCTTGCAGAATACTAGGTTATGACCAGTCAAAACACTTCTACAACTGTGCATGATTAGTAAAATAATACATATCACGTAAGCACCATACGTATGGCTTTTCTTAGATAGTAAACTTGCTCAGTAGCTCACCCACTACTGTACTGCACTTGTGTTTAGAGTACACTTTTTTTATTATTATAACACAGAAGAGTATTAATCCTTTAGCATTCAACCTTTTTAAAATAGTCTAGACATATCATATTCAGGACATACAAGTAATATCTAAATAAGCAGAATCTCTGAAATAGCTGTTCCTTAGTGCGGTCAGTGTCGTTTCAATGAGACTCATAGTGACTCAAACAGAGAGAAAGGCTGAAACTGATACAACAGATTCATTCTCTCTCTTTGACATTCAGAGTTCCTCTCAATGAGAAAAATTCAACGATTTGAATGCATCTAAAATGTTCCACCCTTGGTAAGTCTTCTCTTTTTTTTAAAACAGCATTATATTAGTGCATGCACATAACTGAAAATTAGACGTGACCCCAAATAGTCGAAGATTCGTTGCATCAATATGCGGAGCCGGATTTGACCACCGATCACAATCTTCGCGGGTGTTATGAAACGAGTGTCATACCATTTTGGCAATATGGGGGTGCTCAATATTTTAAAGACGTATTGGCATCCAACATTTTTGCGTCCGGTGTGCGACCTCTTTAAGGGCGCTGAGCTGAGCACTGCGCCTATAAAATTCAAACACATTGAATGTACACACACCGATGGCGGCATTCGGTGCCTGTCCGCGGCGACTCAGGAAGTTGTTAAAAATCCTGCCGCGCCACTTTAAGGTTTTATATTAAATTTATATTATATATATATATATATATATATATATATATATATATATATATATATATATATATATATATAATTTATATTATATCTCCCTCAAATCGTCAATGTACATACTGATTTTACCCTGTGCTACAAGATAAACCTATCGTGCAGCTCTTCTGTCAGAAGTCGATTCAAAATTGAGCTCACGTGTATATAATGTGCGCGTCTGGTGGCGGTGTGAGATACCGGAGGCGCGTCGCTGAGCTTTGCGTCCGGTGTGCGACCCCCTTTAGGCACAATCGGCTTAAGAACAGGCATGTAAGCAAACTCTTCTTTTCTTCTGTTCTTTTCTTCTCTAGGCAGGTATATTTTTAGGCTGATTTATCAAAATGTTCTTTTATATATTTGTGTGATCTGTTTTTCGATCACGGCTTTAACATGTTACGAGAAAACGGTTTACGACTGTTTACTTGACCTTTTATTTAAACCTTAATTTAATAAGAAAGCCATTGTCAGTTCGTCTGTCAGTTGGTAGGCAGTTTTGGTCGCTTTATTAAAAGTTGTTGCTGTGTGCAGGGTGTAAAAGAAAATAAAAAAGGGTGTACCCTCCTGCTGACTAGTGCCTTGCCACCTCTTAACCCATTCACACACAAACACATAGATGTTTCGACTATCAGTTGACCATAGAAAGAATGTGTAAATCCTTAGTCGGGGACACCCCTACTGAAAATGATTAAATATAAATAATAAACAAATAATACAATTGAATATTAAAATGCAATTGAAAATATATATTTATAATATAAAATCTATTTTTTTAAATATTGGAATCTCAAATTTTAGTGTCCATGTGTTCAGACTTACTTTTGCGATTACGAAAACAGCACAGAAATTCAAAAACTAAGCTTAAAAACTGGAAGAAAGAAAAGCTCCAACATGTGATGACCTCCACAGAACTATGCTGGAACTCCATGACATCATCAGTGACTGGCCAGTTCTTTGAGACTCCACCCACTGAAGAGAGAGTCATTAGGTGAGCTCAGAGCCAATGAGGGCTTGAGAATCATTCTTTCAGTTTTATCTCAGAGCTCATCCTATTATGGTTTTACCATGACCCCCAGGACCCACAGCAGTGAAAAGACTCTACTCTTACCCATGATGACCTTATCTGCTGCATTGCCTTCACCACGCCGGTTAACTCACACTCACAGCAAACACGTACTGTAAGCCAACAGACCTTGTGCTCCGGCAAAGATCATTTAGGAAACGTCTTGCACAGATTGCTTTATGGAACTAGATTAAAGTGTTGTCAGGTGACTTGCCAAGTAAAAATGAGGATTAAAGGACAGACAGACTCTCCGTTAAATGGCAAAAAAAAAAAAACATTTGCTCATTTTACACGTTGATCAGGCCGTCCCTTCCTGTCTGACCTGGGGGTTCTTAAACAGTATGTGGCTAATTGATGGATGGGATGTATGTTTGCCTAGCAACTAGTTCAGATTTTCAACTCTAAGAACATAAAAAATTGAATGTACTCATTTGAAACAATATTTAATAAACATTCAATCTTTCATAAAGATTAAATAATTCAAACAATTCAGCCCCACTACCTTGTTTACTTCACCTTATTCGCACAAGAGTCCCACGCACCTCATCGGAAACAAATCTAGCACTAGGTTGACCCATAATCCAAGATACTTTTTTTTAGCATTTGACATCGACAGGTAAAACCTTCTAATGAACGCTAGTGGATCTGTTATTATGACATCAGATTTTAATCAGGGATTTATAAAGCACTAAACACTAAATTATATTTCAGCTTTTGAATGTTATGAAGGCAATTATAAATGGAAGGACAATGAATTGGTATCGCTGTTGTTGAGATGCAATATTATTGACATATGCAATATATACAATAGAATAGAAATACAAGTAAGTATAGTTAAGTTTACTGATAAATTGTTATACTGTAGTCAAGTCACCTTTATTTATAAAGAGCTTTTTACAATACAGATTGTTTCAAAGCAGCTTTAGAGGGATAAGAGGAAAATAATGCAACAATGTTTATTTTGCCTGTAGCAGCTTTAAAAGAAAACACTGTCAATTGTACAGCTTAAGTAAGTTCAGTGTTGATTCATTTCCATTGAAAAAAGACATTAGTTATTCATTTATCTATACAGCAGCTCTGAAGAAAACAGTGATGTCATTGTCCAGCTTCAGTTGAGAAAACCCTGTTACTTGACTGATCTGATAATTCTCAACACAGAAGTCCATTTCATGTACTTCTTCATTATAACTTCCTATAGCACATGCATTCTGAAAAATGTTACCTCTATATTTATTTTTGCAATAGGTAACAATGGCATTTTGGGCAGTACCTTGCTGTCTATTTGGTTAGAATTGGGAGAGCAATGTATGCATGCATATACGCTGTGAGTTAGAGAGCTGAACGGTTAATCGTTAAAAGATAGTGATCTCGATTCAAACCAATGTGATCACTCCTAATTGCGATTTGGCTTTGTCTATTAAACCTCTGCCAAGAATGATCACAGGCGAATATTCATGTATTTTCAACCACTCAGACACAGTCTCATTATTTCTGTTTTACAATTATTCAAATTATCACACAAGTACTAGGATAGCTAGTTTATAGTTTAGATGTAAGCACCAATGTCTGCACTGGTCAGCAGTAAAAACATTTTTTTTATTTTTTTTAAATGTATGATTCATTCATTTAAAAACGCTGAAGTGAAGCTGAAGTTCAAGTGAAGTCTGTATGAGTGAGTCATTGAATCATTCACTCAAAACTATTTTTAAAATAATTAATTCAAACTAATTAAATAGGTTTAAAAAAAGAAATTAACATTAACATTTTGTCAGAACCAGTAGTAAATGACATGCTATTTTGATCAGTTGTCTATATTTTAGAATCGTTCTATTAAAAAAAAGGAAAAAGAACAAGATTCTCAATTGATCCAGAATCGTGCAGTGCTAGTGTCAGTTTAGGATTGAAGTCCAGTGATTGAAACCAAAACCAAAGGTAACAAAACAATGAGATGCCAAACATCCATATGGCATACATAGCCTTTATGGTTTATAAATGTAATGTACAATTATGGATATTTTTCTTACAAAAATGAATCACTTCGCTTCAGAAGGCCTTTATTAACTTACTTATTAATGGATGAATGTGCTTTTTTGGGCTTAAAAATTGTGTACCATTGACTCCCATTAAAAATCTTGGAAGAGCTTTTTTATTTTTTATATAACTTGTGTATTATATATTATAATTACAAGTGGATTGTGTGCATGTGGCTGAAAGAAGAATGGCATCATACAGAAATTACTTGACCTATATGATGACTTGAGGGCAAGTAAATTATGGGATAATTTTCATTTTTGGGTGAACTAATTACTACCTTTAACCAATACTATTTAAGCACAGATGTTTACATGTTATATATATATATATATATATATATATATATATATATATATATATATATATATATATATATATATATATATATATATATATATATATATATATATATATATATATATATATATATATATATATATATATATAATAAATAGCTTATCCTTACATCCTCTTCCCTCAGCTCTACAAATAACTTCCCACCAAAGAATGTGGGATTTCTGAACGAATGCCTCTCTCTCCTAGCCTGATCTTACCAGACTCTCGTAGATTTCATTTGTACAGAGTCTGGCCACGCTCCATTGACAAGCGTTTATTTCCACGAAAGGCGGATCCTCTGCTGAAGTTTAAAACTATTGGATCTGCCATAACCAATCGCTAATGTTTGATCGTGACGTACATCATGCGCCCTTCACCTGTTTCACACATGAAAATCCGTCAAAATAAATGTGCAGGCCGCCTCATTGATAAAACCATAGGATAAAACCTAAAACTTGTGCTTTCGGATTGGGATTTATTCCCGCCACGGTGGACAAGAGAGTTGTGTGATCGGGAACGCGTTGATCACGTGGTCCGTAACATGATTGTATGATGTAAATAAAATGTCATATGCTTGGTATAATAAATGCTGATATAAATAACGGACCAATTCAAATGTTTATATGATTTTATTTTCATTTGTTTGAGCGGTGATGAAATATATTGCTCTTGTAAATACCTGCCAGTATTTTAAAGAAATACAAGTCTAGAAATGCATCCAAATAACAGCAAAGCGCAACCGTACGATGCTCTGCAGTGTTCAAAAATTATTATAAACAGTGAATTTTGAAGTAATATATTCTTGAAAACTCAGAGATGTGGATTCAGACAGCTATTACATCACCACATGACCTTGGTGTTTTTCAAAGGAAATAGGTAATTCGGCCAGGGATTTTTATGCGGGTGATGGGAGACGGACGGCAATAAAATAACTGATTAGCCCCTGTAAAATGATGACAATACCCCACAATAAACAGTTACCGTCCGAATAGGGCTTTAGCCAACTCCTTCAACACTAACAGAGTGATCTGGAAAATCAAACTTTTCTCAAATTCACTGTGTTGGGAAGGAGGGCCACAACATCATGGCCACCAACAAACCCCAGCAAAGATTGTTCTTGCTTCGGCTTTAACTTCTGGACATTCGGCAGCGGTGCCACAACAGAATGAATGGTTTCGTTCGCATCTTTCTCCACCGCCATTACAGAACTACAATTTTTTTTTTTATTATTGAGCGGAAGTACGTAGGAGGACAGAGCCAGGCTATCTCTCTCCTTCAATAACTGGTGATTTGGCTCCTGATATGGGCCATGCCAAAGAGGATACCTGTCCCAGACTCCAGCCAAAACCAACGCACCAGAGTCCCTCTGAACATTCAAACAGAGTATCAGTTTACTTGTTCGGTTTCAGTTGTGCCTCCCTGAAATGATGTGGGCAAGAGACAACCAAAGCAAATCAATCAAACTAAACAACAGAATGACCGGAGTTCAGAAAGGATCATATTTGCAAGAGCCTGATTTAAAATGTATAGTTATTATTTTACTGTTTGTCATTAATTGTTTGCACTTTATTCTATCTTAAAGTTTGAAAGATATGCCTCATTACAATGACAGCTGTTGTACAATGTTTAGATGTCACAAACTAAATGTAAAGGGTTTACTATAGTAAATTAATAAAAAATCTAAAACCAGCACAACATAGCATTATATTTGATGACACATGCCTTACAATAAAAAAAGAAACAGATCCACATCAGATACAAATGTTGGTTACATGACCAATGATGTGAAGACCATCAAATTAAGACCCTTTTTTACATATTTGACCTTCCATTCACAAAATGCCAGTTTATACTTCAGTAAGTTCACTAATAAATCAAAAACTGCATAGTGCTCAATGCTGCTCAGTTTTATTTTACAACTACATATTCTTTAAGCAACTTCCAACATAATTTTAAAAGGAATGTTGGTAACAGTTTATTTTATGTAATTACCATAGCAACTAAGTAAATATTGCATAAAATTACATGCAACTAACCCAACCAAACCCTAAGTACATGTAGTTAATTAATATTGCTTGTATATAATTACACTGTAATAATGACATCTTAAAATAAAGTGCAACCTGAATGTTTTTAAAAACGCGTTTCATAAAAAAGCAGGCAAACAAACACTGACGTTCAGTGTTGCCAAGTCCGCGGTTTTCCCGCGGAATTGGGCTACTTTTAACCACTTGCCGCGGGTTGATTTTTTATTCCGCGGGTTAAAGGTTTAACTAATTGCATCAGTTATTTTTAGCTGAAATGGTTCTGTTGAAATAAATATTTTACTTTAGCCAATTCATATTCCACCAATGATAACAAGGATTCTAGGATGATGACAAAAGCAATATCGTATCAGCATAACTGTGCTGATAAGCGCACACTTTGTGAGGTACGGTGGCACTGCTGGGCTTGTCCGCTAATGTGTGTGTGTGTGTGTGTGTGTGTGTGCTGCGGCGCGCACCGGCTGTTTTCGTTTCCATGGTAACCGAATGCGTGCTCTCCAGGGTTGTTGCTGGTAAAGAATAATTTAAAAAATAAATGTCATACACAGAAGAATTTTCTGAAAAATCTTCTGTGTATGACAAGTCTTTAACAGTGTATTTCCAAGTCTTTAACAGTGTAAAAAGCTCAGTATGCATGAAACAGCATTTCACCCCCCCTTTAATGAGGAATATCTTGCAATGTTTATTTTACATTATTTTTAATTTGAAATGAATTTCACAAGTTTGTGGTTCTCTTCCACTGGAGTTGTAATTCTGCATTTTCCCGCCCGCATCCATTACGTTTTTAAGCTCATCAGCTCATCATTACGTTCATCAGCTGTCAATCTTAAGGTAAGATGATTTTATTTATGAAAATAGACTGTTTACAATTACTTATACAGTTACTTACTTATACTTATACAATTATCTTTTAGTATAAATGGTGTGTAGTGCATAACACTACCATAAAATGTGTATTGGAGTGCTTTATAATGATTTTTTTGGTATTGGGCTAGTTGGATTGGCCATTGGGCTACTTTTGGGCTATTTTTGATTGGCCATTGGGCTGGTTTTGTTGCGAAAACCTGGCAACCCTGCTGACGTTGCCTCACAAAATTCAAAAGTGTTTCAGGGAGTTGCCAGGGTGGAATCGTTCAGGATATGTTACTAATAATAGATTTTACTCCATATTTTCCCTCACGACGACTCAGACAGGAAAGAGAGGGTCTGCTCCACAGTTTCTACATTTATTTAATGTGCACAAACGCACTTGTTTAGCCAAACGTTTTTATTAATTTAATATTTCCTTCCTGAAAACAGCTCTTATGGTTTTTGAATGAACAAAAAGGACGTTATTAGTCAATTTAGACAGTATACACAAAGAAAACCTATTTACTTTTCAAACAGTCAACATATCAAACATAACTTTTTTCAACGGTAATATTTACAGTAAGTAGCATTATACAAAAGAGCTACATTATGCGAACCAGCACAACGAGGTACAAAACAGTGGGCAACTGCTGTTCTAATTGCTGAGTTTATGTAAACACAATATCAGTATATAATACAATGTATGTATAATAAAATGGATAGTTTGACTATAGGCATGGGCTGGGATTAAAGCAACAGTTGGTCTCTGTGTCAATATTTCTAGGCCACATTTAACCCTTTCAGACACATTGAAAAGTCGCTCCTATCTAATCCTTAAGATAAGTGTTGAAATGTTAAAGTAGCGAACAGATGTAAACATGGATGCCGATATCAAAGTGTTGACGATGTTGAAGCGCACGGTTAGTAAATAAAATATAAAATAATTCTCTCACCTGCACGGAATCGGCCGCCATCTTGCCTCTTAATAACTTTGAATCAAACTCAAAGAAAGCAAAAACGAGGAATGTCAGTAAGAAGTTAAACCTCTCCACCTCTCTCCAAGTTAGCTCGTATTTCTTCCTGATACTGAAGAAAACACATCGGATCCACGACTTAGGCTATTCCACAGCGCAGCCGGTAAACTTCCCAATTCCCATGACGCTGCCGAAATATCCCTGTTTGATGTATTAAAAAGGCAACAGGGTAAAAGCTTTAAAAGTTTCAAGAAATCAATGCAATAGTTTTCCGTGACAGATCCACGCAGAGGTACGCGGACACGCGAGTGTTTTGAATGCGTGTATTGCTGAACACGCTCCTCTCCTCTGCTCTCCCAGCTGGAGTCAAATCCTACACTTCCAGTCATGTGATCAGAAACTCGCAGGCATTTTCCCATGAGTGTCCATGCACACTGCCAAATATAGAGTTTAAATCATTCTTGTATATTTACTAGAGCGTCATATCAGATTACATCAGAGCTTAATGTTTGATAATTACAACAAAATAAATAGGCCTACAAATAAAATACAAATCAAAACACACCAAACTGCATTTTCTCTAAAACAGAGGCAAAATTCACAATTTGTGGAATTAAATTTTTAAACAAGACTGATACTAGGTGGGGCTCAGTGTTTATCGAAGGATTACCAGTTAGAAATGTAGGAATACAGTAGCCTAGTTTTAGTTAACAAATAGGCTATTGTTTATTTAGGATATTTATACAGGTAGCCTGTCTAAATAAAGCACAACATATATTTGTATAGTGCTTAATGTAATCAAGACATATTACATAGCATATATATATATATATATATATATATATATATATATATATATATATATATATATATATATATATATATATATATATATATATATATATATATATATATATATATATATATATACTTACAGGACATTTACAAAATATCTTCATGGAACATTATCTCATATAACTTAATGATTTTTGTCACAAAATACAAATTCCATAATTTTGACCCATGCAATGTGTCATTGCCTCAAATATATCCATGTGGCTTATTACTGTGTTTGTGGTCCAGGGTCACATATAATAGTGCTTATTGGTTTTAATATATTTTTTTATCTATTTTTATCACCAAATTTCTTAAATGTCTTTTATAAAGGACAAAACAACAGTTCTTCTGTTCTGCTGCAACTCTTTTTAATCAAGCCAAGGCCCAAATATAGTATGTATGTAAATCATTTGGTTTGACAGCTGCATGAAATAAGAGCAAGCAATAATACACCCATTGTAAGGACTGTGAGCTTGGTAAATTTATCTTCTCATATCTTCTCAGATTTCCCTCTCCTCTTTATTAATGAACCCCACAATATTGTTTTAGGGTTATAGATCATTAAAGTAGCTCTGTGCGTTGTTCATGAATCTGTTCAGCTTTCTTTCCCTCTGTTTTCTGATATCTTTGGTTTGAATTTGGTTCATATGGGGAGTCATCTCCTGTTTGAAACCTCTGTAACCACCATTGGCTTTCTGACTTCCCAGCTTCCAAAGAGCTCAAGAGCTAGAACTTCCTGTGGTAACAATTGGGCTTCCTGTGTTAGACCATGTGTTTCTCTATCACACATGATAATCTGCTGTTGCTTTTATAATAGGTATAAGCTCGGTACAGGGGTTTGGACATTGGACTAAAGCATGAAATGGCATAGCATCTCAAGCGTTCCTTATTTAGAATGACAGTGTTATGGATTTCTATGAAATGGCATAGCATCTCAAGAGTTCCTTATTTAGAATGACAGTGTTATAGATTTCTATGGGATATAGAAGTCTATAAAAAGACTTACTGTTGAACTGCATGAGGAATCAGACATCACCATTACTTTATAATAGCTGTTCTAACACATTTGTTATGTGCTTTTATCAGCTGTATGGAGATGAGAACGTTACCATAAAAGTATAAATGCCCTGTGCATTCACTAGGGAAAACCAGTAAAACCCGTCTCTGGGGCAATAGGAGTAATAATAGCAATTGATTTTGTATGTGTTGCAATGGGAGCAGGTTGACCTTGTATTATGAGTCATGACTCATGAGCAAGCAAAAAAGATGTGTCATATGTGAAGGAGGGATTCTCTCATACTGTCAAACAAACCTGAGGGAGACTGTACAGATAGAGTCAATATTCAACATAGAGCTGATGTTACACATGCAGGCACATTGAAGAACCATGCAATTTAGTATCATTTAAAAATGAAATGATATTTGTTATTCCCAGTAGTTGACTGAGTGACTGCCTGAAACATTGTATCAATGTTTTTTCTTTCTTTTAAATGCTTCCCCATGGGGACCTCAGTTTAGGTCCCCAGAATGACACACGTCCCCATGAGTGTGTGCATTCAGGTTGAATTCCCCACCGGGATGGATGATCAGACTCCAATTAAATTGCAAAGCAGCACATGCATTTAGTATAATAGTGAATACTTTGAATTTATTTTAAAATATTAATTTCAGTTTTGGGAATTGCAGTCATATCAGGTACAATATTCCAATTGGTAGTCTAAATACTTCCACTTGGCTAGTATTATGTATTTATTATTATTATGTATTGCCATCTAGTGGCAACATTGCAATATAACAATTACTATATGAGACACTTTTCGTTTATAGTTTCTGCTTTTTTAAATGACAGATAATTAAAAAAATATTCTTCTTCTTCATATTATTGTTATTATTGTTATGAATGAATAAAGAATAAAATGATTAAATACTGTGGCATAATATGGCATATATATGCCATATTATGCCACACTATATTAATCTTTTTATTTTATTATTTTTTACAAATTAATATTTGAAAAATATTTGTACATAGAATCAGTCATGTTGTTCGACCAATATGCAAGCAAAAACACCATCACATAGCCTATAACACATATATTTTTTATTTATTGTATAAATATGCCTATTATAAAAACTCCGAATCCATTTATGAACTGATAACTCATGATAGTTAAACAATAACAACAACACTGTTGTCTTGAATGATTTTTACGTCATGGATGGACTATGTATTGACTTAAATTGACTATCTGGATATTACCAAGTGATTTGCGCCATCTAGTGGTACATTTTAGTTTTACAATTAAGATATGTTCTCTCTCTCTCTCTCTCTCTCTCTCTCTCTCTCTCTCTCTCTCTCTCTCTCTCTCTCTCTCTCTCTCTCTCTCTCTCTCCTCTCTCTCTCTCTCGACACCAAAATAAAGTGTGACAGACATATAAAGAAATTAAGAAACTGCTGTTCACTAGGCTATATGTTATTATTTATAATTAATTAATTTACAATAATACAAATATTAGTGAATGTAGGCTAATTAACTGTAATTGTTTTGTGTTAACTTCTGAAAAGTCTCTTATCAACCTTCAGGGAATCTGAACCCTGTCTAACCCATTCCCACCATCTGAAATCTATGCACACATAGACACTTAATTAAGAAAAAGTTGCCCCGACTGATGTACACTCAGCCTACATGTATAGAATGATGACGGTACCTACCTAACAATTAAAGACATTCATCTTCACATTCCAAAAAAAGTTGGGACAAGTAGCAATAAGAGGCTGGAAAAGTTAAAAGTTAAATGCTGGAGGAACAATTTGCAACTTATTAAGTCAATTGGCAACATGATTGGGTATAAAAAGAGCCTCTCAGAGTGGCAGTGTCTCTCAGAAGTCAAGATGGGCAGAGGATCACCAGTTTCCCCAATGCTTCGATCGGTGAAAAATAGTGGAGCAATATCAGAAAGGAGTTTCTCAGAGAAAAATTGAGTTTGAAGTAATCATCACCTACAGTGCATAATGTAATCCAAAGATGCTGAGAAACTGAAACAATCTCTGCGTGTTAAGGTCGGAAAACCATACAGTGATCTTCGAGTCCTAAGACGGCACTGCATCACATACAGTAATGCTACTGTAATGTAAATCACAACATGGGCTCAGGAATACTTCCAGAAAACATTGTCGATGAACACAATCCACAGTGCCATTCGCCGTTGCCGGCTAAAACTCTAGTTTAACAGAAGAAGCCATATCTAAACATGATCCAGAAGCACAGGTCTTTTCTCTGGGCCAAGGCTAATTTAAAATGGACTGTAGCAAAGGGGAAAACTGTTCGGTGGTCAGACAAATTAAAGTTTGAAATCCTTTAATTTGAAAACTGGGACGCCATGTCATCCGGACTAAAGAGGACAAGGACAATAGGACAAGTTGTTATCAGCGCTCAGTTCAGAAGCCTGCATCTCTGATGGTATGGGGTTGCCAACACGATCTCATGGTAATGCGTATCAATAGTACGAAACAAATGAGACACAATGAGTTTTGGCGTGCATATGCTACACAGTTTTTTTGCGTGCATATGATACGCACTTAATGGCATGCATATGACACCCTCTTGGGTAGATTGGGGGTGGTGGGGTGGGTGATTTGTACATATAACACGCCATAAAGTGCGTATCATATGCACGCGAAAAACCACGTACCATATTCACGCCAAAACCCATTTTGGCATATACATTCCAGGAGATTGCACACTCGTACTATTTATACGTATTTTCCATAGACTGTAAAAAAATATGGACGTAGTGTCCGTGACGCCACCCATAGGATTCCGATAAGCCGTTCTGAAGCTTAAAGTAGGGTCGAGCTGGGCGTTGCCATCTTGTGAGCGAGTCATCGCGAGTCACTCCCGCATAACAGAAAATGGGCAAAAAGGTGGGATGTGCGCGGAGCTGAGGTGACGCAATGACTATAGACGGCAGATAAATGGCTATCCACTTGTAACCACGCCCTTAATTATGCAGAACTTTAAGGCTTTATATAACGTAAGCGAATGAGTTATAAAAAAATTCACCCCCCTCACAGTTGTCATGAAGATCAAAATTAGCCATATAAGCCAAAACCACAATTTGTACCAGGCTGTAAACATGTTTTTTCTGCTTTAAAGTTGAGAATTTTAACATGGTGCTCAATGACATTCTGCTCCCTTCTGGAGCCTGTCCCTAGTGGCCAGTTGAGGATTTGCAGTTTACATTACTTCCGTATTGGCTTCAAGAGAGATTGCGGCAGGTTGCTGCTTGGTATTTTCGTGAGATCGGGCTTGGGGTTGCATGAGTGCGTGTGACATGGACAGCTTACACATCTGAAAAGACACCATCAATGGTCAAAAGGTATATCCAAGTTCTAGCTCCCATCCAGATGTCGTCTCTTTCAGGGAAGACCTTGCATTTTTCAACATGAAAATGCCAGACCACATACTGCATCAATTACAACATCATGGCTGCGTAGAAGAAAGATTCGGGGGACTGAAATGGCCAGCCTGCAGTCCAGATCTTTCACCCATAGAAAACATTTGGCACATCATAAAGAGGAAGATGTGACAAAGAAGACCTAAGACAATTGAACAACTAGAAGCTTAAGAATGGGACAACATTCCTATTTCTAAAGTTGAGCAACTCGTCTCCTCAGTCCCCAGACGTTTGCAGACTCTTATAAAAAGAAGAGGTTATGCCACACGGTTGTAACATGGCCTTGTCCCAACTTTTTTATTGTGTTGATGCCATGGAATTTAAAATCCACTTATTTTTCCCTTAAAATAATTCATTTTCTCAGTTTAAACATTTGGTATGTCATGTTGTATTCTGAATAAAATATGGAAATTTGAAACTTCCACATCATTGCACTCTGGTTTTATTCAAAATGTGTACAGTGTCCCAACACAGAAAAAGAGGGTGTCAAAATTGTACCTTTAGGGGTACAACAGCTTGTCGCTGGGGCAGTACCATTAAAAGGACAACTTTGTACCATTTATACCACAAAAAGGTTCATAGTAGTACCTTAAGGAAACACATTTGTACTCAAAATGTACTAATTTGCACCTTTTAGGAGTAAAACAGGTACAAAGATGTCCTTTTAAGGGTACTGCCCCAGTGACAAGCTGTTGTACCCCTAAAGGTACAATTTTGAAACCCTTTTTTTCTAGCATAATTCTGTACTTGCAGAATGGTTGAACAAGTTGTCATAATATGTCAAGCATATTTCTATTAGACATTTTTTTTTTTTTTTTTAAAGATATCCATTGTGATGTGGATGAGAATTTGTGGCCCAACAGACAGGAACGTCAGGAGGTGTAGGAAGACTGCACTGTAATTCCTACAGCACTGCATGTACAGTTTTCCCTAAGGAGATTGCCCTATGTTCACATTTCTACTTTTTTTTTTTGTGCTGTGCAGTGCTGTCTTTTCCTTTCTGCATCGCAATGACATGGTCTGTCAACAAATTACAGTACAAACAGTAAAAGCGTAAATGTGAATCTTGTCCAACTCCCACATACACTATGGTGTAACCTACAATTTACGAAAATTGTCATCAAAACTTTAGAACATCCCTCCAGAGTACACTGTCTTATCCATAGTCAATGACACAAGGACTTGTCATTGTGATGGCACTGGCACGTTCATTGACACAGATATTTACTTCTGAGAGATATACTAAGGATTTTGAGCTAGAGAATGGCTTTTAATCCATGGTGTTTTACTATTTGTATGAATTGTTTTGAAAAATGCACTTACTGCTTTGCAAATTTCGAGGATGATTCGAGAAATGTACCAAAGCGACTGAGAAAAACTGTAAAACAGCTCTTTGTATATATCGTTTTAGTTTATTTAAAAATGTATCTACATGTGTCAAATTAAAGTGATTCTAATTCGATTCAGATTCATGGTGCATCTGGCAAAGAGCTGAAATAACCACAAATAAGAAAAAAACAAAAACAAAAAAACAATTCAAACTACGGCAGGTGTTGACCATTCATTCATTCAGGCATTTTCCCAGCTCATTTAACCAAGGCTTATTGCAGATATCCATTTTTATACACATTCAAACTATTTGCCATTTTCAGTCCTTAATCCCCTATGCATGTGCAGTGATGGATCAACTTTAAAGCATGACAGCTGTCAATGTCAGGGTTAAAGGGAGCAGCACCTAATTTAATCTCCATATTAACCAGAGCAAATAACACGTGTAAATAATTACCCGTGTCACCTCAGATGCTCATAAATAAGGTAAGAAAACTCTAGCTTACCAGATAAAGCTCATTATTCATGTTTCTTTTTATCTGTAAATTGAGATTTTTGAGATTTTAATTTTCGAGTCACTAACAAATGATTATGTATCATCTGATAACAGCACCTTTTAAATACGGAAAGGGTATTCAATGTCAATTAGTCTCTTTGCAATGTGTTTTAAAAGCTTACAACGAAACAATTAAGAGACTTCAGGCTGGCTCGGCGATGAACATGTTCCCTTTCGAAAGGGAACTCGCGCTGCGTCAGCTGACGCTACGGGGAACGCCTTCAGCGTGACAGGTGTCTGAAATCGCTATCAAATCACAATCCTACTGACCGTCGGCAGCTGGTGATGTCATCACCGTGCGACCAGGAAGTATAAAAAGGCACCGTGCCAACATGACAACATCCTTTCGTCTTCAGGGACTGTTTTGTCTGGTTCGCTAGAAAGTCAGAATGAAGTGCACACGCAAAGTGAAGGGAGCGTACAGGAAGTGCGCTGATCCGTGTCCCAGGTTTCTCACGCCTGGGGACGCGCACACCCTTTGTGTGCTCTGCCTGGGGGAAGAGCACGCGCGGGAGGTTCTCGAGGGGGCTTCCTTCGCAAACTGCGAGCGTTTTTCCGACTGAGGACGCTCCGCTCTCGCTTGGCCTTCTTCTCGAGGGAAGAAGAGCTAGCATTTGGGAGCGGTCCCGCTCATGCCGAGGCTGAGCGGCGCCGTTTGTCCTGGGGCTCCCAGATGGATCTGGCTCATCGTCTGGGAAACACAGTGCTCACGGACGATCAGCCAGGTCGCGAGAGCAGGCGGACGGAGGAGGAGTCGGATGGAGACTCCTCCTCTTCGTCAGCCCGTGCTTTTCCAGTCGATCAGAGGATGGCTGTGGATGAGGAGGAAAATAAGGCTGAGGCCAAATCCTCCCAGCCATCCTGCCCCGTGTATGGGGAGCTGCTGGATGTGAAGCTCCAGCCCTGCCATCGAAACCAGTTAAAGACGACTTCACGTCTTAATGGCAGGGCATACACATCGGCGGGTCAGGCGGCGGTACCCCCTGATGCGATGGCTGAGTGGCGCACCACGGATCTCTCTCTCCGGGCGGCCAAACACATAGCAGTCGCCATCGTACGGTCGATGGCGGCTATGGTCGCCACGGAGAGGCATCGGTGGCTAAACTTGGTGGGCATCGGGGTGAAAGAAAAGGCTTTTCTCCTCGATGCCCCGGTCTCGCCCTTTGGGCTTTTCGGCACCTCCGTCGAGGTGGTGGTGGGAAGGTTCAGAGAGGCGAGGGCGCGCTCAGCGGCGTATAGAACGTGTATTCCGCTAAGGTCTGGGGCGACGCCCAGGCAGGAGGGTGTCCCTGGCCCATCAAGATCCGAGGATCATTAAAAAAAAAAAAAATGGGCCAACGCAGTAGCGTGGCCTCTCGTGCGCCCCTCCGTGGAGGAGTAGGACGTGGAAGAGGCGGGACACCCGCAACAGGAGGAGGGACATCGGGGAGAAGAACCGCTTCCAGCGCCCAAAGCGAGGTGGTGAGTCTCCGCCCCTGAGGGCGCGGAAGTGATGTTGTGTCCCCTCCTTTGTTGTTCTGTTGTTTTTCTTTTTCTCCCCGGGCGCGCTTTACACCAGGCCGCGCGGGCTGATGATGAGCGGAGGTGAGACTCTGACGAAAGCCTGCCAGGCCGGTGTGTGCTCTGCCCGCACACAGTGCATCGTCTCTGGGAAAAGCGGGATTTCGCGGCCGCCTCCTCGGCCTTACATGTGAGAATAAAGCGCCCCACCCTCAGGTTAGTGCGCCGAAGCATGCATGTTACATGAAGCGATGAGGCACTGAAGACAGCGGGTGAGTCCCCTTTTAGGGCAAACATTCTTCTTTAATGCCGTATGTTTGGACTCTATGCTTCCCTGAGGGATATTTTGTCTACAAAAGATGAAGAAAAGTGTAACAGTTGGAGAAGTGGGCCTGTAGTTCCCCAGTAAAGGTGGCTAGAACGATGTTTGTATAAACACAGTGTGTTTATGTAGGCTTATGTTTGCTAGTGTAGCAACAGTAGTTTATAAGGCTGTTTTCTCTTCTGGATATGTGTAATATGAGCAGTTGAGGCCACCGCACATGCCGCGGGCATGCAGCGGCGATATAAACTGACGTATGTTCTCCTGGCGAACTTTTTTAGCTGTAGCCACCTCTGGGTAGCGGTGGCACCTCTGCTAGTGAAATACCTAGATGAATTTGTGAGGTTAGGCTAGCGCATGAACTGCAGTAAGGTCTGTCCCAGTCCTTTTTAGGGCCGTTGTTGTGGGATTATCAGACCGATGCTAGTGCATCAAGTTGGCCTAGGCTGTTGATGGGATGACGGTGGCGTCTCGCGGTGGCATATCGCCCTGGCAGTTGCCCCGGGCTCCTGTCGGTATCCCCGCAGGAGCTTTGTATCCCTACCCGGCCTCCCCGCAGCAGGGTCGTCCGGCCAATGCCCACCCCCCTTCTGCATTTGGGGGTTGTTATTAATGCAAAAAGGTGTATAGCAGAATGAATCGCGACTCAGCCAGTGGTCGTGGGGACGGGGTAGGCGTCTCTTCGCGGTGCGCAGTTAGACTGGTTTTGCTAGCCCCGCCCCCCAGAGCTAGTGCGGCCGCCACTTCTGGGTGGCCCCCCGGCTTGGTTCAGGAAATGGCCGGTTGTGTGTGTTCAATATCTTTCACTTTTGCTCTGTGTCTTCTGCTTCACCTTTTAGGCTCGGGTCGAGCTGTACTTCGCAACCATCTGAAAGCATCGGTTGGTAGGATGCTCCCCTGGAGTCGAAACACTGTCACGGCTGACGCCCTTGCGCGGACGGCGGACCGCTGGACGACCAGACGGCCGCCCTGGAGGCAGGTGGCGTAAGTTGTACTCCCCTCGCTTTAGAGGGTTCAAGGCGTTTTATGCTGAGTGCACTGCTGTGGGCATTGTGTTTTAGGTCCACGCTGGTAGGCGCTGCCTGAGAGACTGCGCCGTTGCAGAAGGCTGCTATGGGCCGCTGGGGCGGACCGACTATAGAAGGCGGGCTGGCGGGAGACGCCAGCCGAGGCAGTCCGGGCAGTTAACTCTGGGTCAGGTGGTAGGCCTCAGGTGAGTTCGTGGCCCATGTGAGCGGGGAGGGTTCTCCCCAACGATGTCGGCTGCAGCAGAAACCTTGTCATAAGTAGGCCCCTAACGGCCTCCCTGGGGATGAGTCCCCAGGTAGTGACTGGATACCCAGTCCTCATCAGCCAGCAGACAGCCACTGTCAGCCCGACTTTAAGGGCTCGCTGAGTTTCAGCACGCCTCACATGGCGTCCCCTGAGGGGGTGACCTAGGGTTCCGACCATTGGTTGACAGGATCTAGGCCACTTTAGGCCTCCTGTAGGGTGAGCCCCGGTTCCCAGGTCTTGCGACAGTGTGCGGGGGTGCTAGCCAGGCGGCTAGCATAGTCTGCTATCAGGGACGGGCCGCTTTAGGCCGTCCTATGATCGTTTCCCGGCCCTGCGGGGTTTCCGGTGGGATTTGCCATCGGATAAGCACCGTATGTCACCAATCTAATAGGGAACTGCCATTCGGCAATAGGCCTCTCCAGGCCGCCCTAAAAGGACCGGACTGTACGTGGCATCAGACAGGCCTCCCTGGAGGCAAGCCCCGGGAACACAATAGCTCCCGACAGTTTGCACGTTGGCTGGCAGGAAGTAGGCCGCTCTAGGCCGCCTGAGGGTGAGCCCCCGAGCTGGGACGCTCGGTAGGCCAGTGTATTATGCTGTCAGGTCTCTTCGGGCCTTTTTGGGAGGGGATTCCCGGACCAGGTCTCGGTGACAAGCTAGCCATTAGCATAGGTGGCTTCTGGCGTTATAGCCTCATGAGCCTGAGGAACCAGTAAAGCCACCTCCCTGCGGCTCTTAAACAGCTAGCACTAACGGTGCCAGGTAGAGGCGCCTCCTGGCCTCCCTGGAGGGGAAACGGTTCCCCTAAGCGGGAACGTAGAACTGGCTTTGGGCTGACAGCTAGCGGCTGCCTGCCGTTGGGTCCCGGCCTGGGCCGGTATAACTCAGTGGCGGGCTCATGCCCTAGCACAACGAGACTCCGTTTCTGCTGCGCAGTCCCTTCAGGACAGGGAACTGGCTAGTCTACAGCATGGTTTACCTACCAAGCTGGGTTAAGAGCTCCCCTCATTGAGGGTCGTCTGCGAGCTTACGGCCGCTTGAGTCTGATCAGACGGGCAGGCCCCCTCGGGGCCTCCCGGGTAGATCAGTCCATAGGCCTTTTAGGCCTCCTGAGCACCCCTGTAATAAATGTGCTCAGTAGATCCTAGGATCGAGCAGAAGAGACTCCCCTCGATGGCAAGGGTAAGAAGCACTAAGCTGAGTACTGCTCTCCAGGATTCCCGTCTCCGAGTTCCGGTCTGAGGGGGACATTGCCACTTTGCAGTCCCTCAGTCTGGATGCTCATAAGTAGAGCGATGTCCGGAGGCTCTGTTTTGACAGACAGGGTTGGCCAAGCTGGGGTGTCCCACAGAAGTGATGCCAGGTGAGGCCTCCCTGGTGGCATTCGGTGAAGGGTTTCCCGAATTAGTGACGGCTGGTGGCGCCCTCGGGTCCCCTAGCCACTTTCCCTTAAGGGACTCCTTCCTTCGAAAGTAGTAGGTCCCAGGCCCTCGAGCAAGCCGAGAGTAGGAAACCTCAGTTAAAACTTGTTTAGGTTCTCTCTTAGGCATATAGCTTGGGCTATGACCGTAGGGAATGATGTCACTGGCAGCCTGTGTGGCTAGAGGGGGAGTGGTTCAGACTTTCCGCGAACACTCGTCCAGGCAGTTTTCACTGCCAGTAAGGGGCGTGCACTCCCCTCAGCATGGCGGCGTGGGTATATCGTTCCCCGTAGCGTCAGCTGACGCAGCGCGAGTTCCCTTTCGAAAGGGAACGTCCCCGGTTACGTATGTAACCTTGCGTCAGCTGACGCAGCGTCTCGTTCCCTGTTCTCAGGGAACTAAGGTTACATACGTAACCGGGGACGTTTTCAATACTATATTAAAATCAATTTTCAAAGATGTCAGGATACAATTTATATGAAGAAAAACATGTTTGCAAGTATTACAGTTTTTCTCAGTCGCTTTGGTGCATCGACAAGCTGTGTTACCCCTAAAGGTACAATTTTGACACCGTATTACTCTGTGTATGATGTGTAGAAATGACCAAATGTTGTGGAGGTTGAACTAACTGTTGTACAAATGTAAATAGTAATGTGAGAAATGCACCAAAGAGACTACAACTTAGATTTTTCAGAGTTTGTGCTGTTTTAAATTACTTTAATCCAGAATAAAAATGTATTATTATTGTATGTGACAGACAGGCAGACAGGCGTGACAGTATTGTTGATAATTAAAGTTACAGAATGGATCATTGCTTTGTAAGTTATTAAATCAATTCAAAATCAATAGACAGACAGAGTGAATGAGTGACTGATTGACTGACTGACTGAGACAGACGGACGGACGGACGGACGGACGGACGGACGGACAGATAGATAGATAGATAGATAGATAGATAGATAGATAGATAGATAGATAGATAGATAGATAGATAGATAGATAGATAGATAGATAGATAGATAGATATCTGACGCAACATATACGTCAGATGTAGCATAAGCTTTTTGAACTATGAAAGGTGTTACACCTTCTTTGTAAGGTGAATACGGAAGGAGGTCTGGAAGCTAGGTATTTTACTTTATAAAGTTTTAAATATGGATATTTTTCTTACACAAACCCACCAATTTGCATCAGAAGGTCTTTATTAACCCCCCAGAGCTATATGAATTACTTTAATAATGAATGGATTGACTTTTTTGGGCTCACATTCACTGCCATTTAAGTCATTTTGTAATAACTTTGATTGTATTCGTTTGAAAGAAGAATGTCATATACACCTGGCTCGAGGGTGAGTAAATCATGGGGTAATTTTCATTTTTGGGTGAACTATCCCTTTAACTGACTCATTTCATTTCTGTATTATATTGATTACAAAATAATACATTATGAAGAATGTTGGCAATGACATTGTAAAAAAAACGAAATGTTTGCCATATTCTTCATCACAATTTGTCTTCAAGTTATTTGTAACAAATTAATATTTGAAAAATATTTTGAGCTAAGATCAAGAGTCATGTGGTGCGACCAACAAAGTCATGTAGATTTGATGTCAGAAAGAAGACCCATGCAGACCCTCACAACTGTCTGTCAAATTCCCAAATTCCTTAATCTCTTGAAATATCAGATTATTTGAGCTTTTTATGACAAGGCAAGGTTATTTCAGGTCATAAAATGTCATGTGATGTAATTTCCCAAAAACCTGATGTTTGTAAAATAACAACTTTAAAAAAAAGCTGGTTAGACCAAATCCATGACATTACAATGTTTTTCGAAAGGTTTTTCAAAAACATATGAAACCGACACAAATGCACTTCTACTTAGCACATGTGTTTTGAACTCTTGTTTGTCGCTGACCCATCAGCTTTTCAACAGGATGAATTACTTCCTTGGGTGGGCTGCCTGAGCTATTGTTCTTCTGATCTTGTTTTATTCCAGTTTTGTATGTGTCATATTTGAAATGGTTGAGAGCACAATGTGTAATCACAGATTTCTCTCCCGTTTCCTTTTGCGGACCGAAGCAGATGGCAGTAGTTATGTTTATCAAGCACAGTACGGGCCAGTGTGCGAACAAGGATGTTGTGACATTCATGAGTTCTAGCTTACAAATCCGCCACCTGAGCCATGACGCACAGAACACACCTCATGTTTATACACACTGAGTCAACTCAGACCACCAAAAAATGCATCAAATATTTAGACTAAGGCAGATCTGTTTCAATGCATTCAGCTGCCAAGGGAATTAATGCATTTTGATGTTTTCCATGCTGAGTAAAGCTCTGAAAGACCTTCTCTCTTTAAAAAAAATGTTTGTTTGGTCTGTTTTATTTGGCCTCAATGGATACACATTGATTTTATAATAAAAATACAACTCCCTCTCCACCCTCATGCTTTAGAGTTTCCATCCATTCCAAAATGTTGGAGTTTTACACTTAAAATTACTGCACAAATATTGTTTGGATCATTCCCAATTTAATCTCTAGAGGGCGGTATTGTACAGCGAGTCACTCTAACTTTTTGTGATGAAACGTTTGCTGAGAGGGAATTTTGGAAGGACATATGATAAATCTATAACGCACCTCGGATTTTGAAAAGCTTTCCTAATTGCAAGCAACTTTCATAGACTCACCGAACAAACAACATAATGTTGTTCTTCTTTAAAGAGACAAAGCATTTCTGCATGTAGTCCAATAGAAAGTGAGAAATCCAAGTGAGAAGATCTGCTAGACATCCAGGGGGTTCACTGTTGCACCCCGGATGATGTCCGTTCTCACACAA